>NC_051154.1:132655043-132845043 GCF_013339745.2 Dermacentor silvarum
AGGGACCTAACCGTATGACTGTAACAATCCCTTCTTATTCTTTAGTTACTCATGTAGTTTGGTTGTTTGGTTTCTTTGTAAGTGTGCTATATATATTTAATATGAGGTGCCGCATTTAACCTCTGTAGTGTTGGCATTTCGCTGCTGGCAAATATTTTCATTAGGTTATCGATTAGTGTTGGAACTATGCGTGTCCTTTTACTTCGTTCTCTTATACTTGCATCTGCGCATGAGACCATTAGCGCTCGCTTTTCCTTTTTCAACTTCAAAGCTTGCTTCCATGGTTGCAAAGAAGAGGAACAGAAAGGAAGGTCGTTAAAAGTATATGCACTTGCCGACCATTCGCACACTGAGAGAATCACGCCTTCTATTTTGCTGTTCGTTTGCAGCTATGAGCATGAAAAAAAAAAAAAAAAATAAGAAGAAAGAAAGAGATAAAGAAAGGGAGGCTTTTCAAGTCACGTCACGGCCGAGGGAAACCATTGTCACAGCAGTTGAACGGCTCGTTGAAATTCGCTTTATAGCGGAGCAAGAGCGTCAGAACGCGCACTAAAACTTGCGCTTTTCTTTTCGCTTGAAAAAAAAAAAAAAGCTGCAGATGGACGATAAATAAGTTTACAGAAGACATATAAACAACAAAAAAATGGCTGCGTTTTTACGATACTTGGCCGACTTACCACCGTGATTCGGGTTCTTATATACATAACACCGTAGCGCGGAAGAAATTGAAGTTTTTGATTACTGAGCACGCCTTGAATGGCTTTGGTAGCGGGAGCACACGTCTCATCACAGCGCCATATAGTAGCACACGGCGGAGCTTCAGAATAGCATTTTTTTTTCTCTGGGCATCTTCTTTGAAGACGTTAGGACTCAATCGAAGTGTCTTCCTAGTACTGCAATGGTGGCGGTGCCGTCATGCCCCAATTTTTCTAAAAATGAACGCAAGCGCCGCAGCAAAAGCTACAGCTCACCGTGAATTTATTGCATAACCGAAGCAAAGTGTAGGTGGTAGTTCGCAAATACAGCCACGCTTGGTTGCTTGACGTGGAGGGGCTGTAAATGCCGAGGAAAAATAAGAAAGTACGCAACTGCTATACACTCGCTTGCCACGCATGCGCTGTCTCGTCTTGTGCTCACAATTCAAAATATCACTTTCTATATATGTTATTGCAGCATATTTCGCCAGACAGTGAGCTTAATGAGAAGTTTTCGCCGCGCACAGGTACGAGGTATACCTGCATGGTCCTTACAACATGCAGCGTGCTTGCGGTTGAATTATCCCCAAGAAAGTGTACAGTGCCAAGACGAAGGCACGGGAAAGCAAGCGTGACGCAGGACAGTGGGACACGGTTGGCAAGTACTCGGAGTAGTTCGTCGCACCAAACCAAGGCACTCTTCTTTATTCCCTATCTAGGCGCGTGGGGTTTCCCAGTGGTATAAGCGCAAACTACTACGTAGGCAGACTCACAGTTTGTCGGCGTCTGGAATCGTTCCATTCAAGGCGCAAGCATCACCAGCAAAGGCAGCAAAGATGGGTGTCGACTCCGTCGGGTGGGGATGACAGGCGCTGCAGAGCGATACTGTTGTTTTACTTCGCTAATCACTTATGAGCTAGACTGAAGGATGTCCCGTAGCATCACGGTTTCTTGTAACGTCACGCTTGAAGCCTCGGAAGAGAAAATTAAGTAAGAATTAAGTTCATCGTACGCGGATTCGAACCAAGAAAGCCGAGTTTCTGAAACGGGTGCTCTACCACTACAACCGCATAGCATTTGCGGTGAGAAAAACTTTCGCTCTAGCTTTACTCTCCGCGTTCGCAAAACGGGTTTAATTAATCACATTAAAGATAACATCTGAAAATATAAAATCCTTTCTTTCGTGTTTGAAATCAAGCCTTCAAGAGAGAGGTAGAAGTGTAGCAAAAAAAAAAAGGCATGAGGAGAAGATGACGATGAAGCGAGAAGGTGGTGGGGGAGCAGGCGTCAGAGGAAGCTGGCCTTGCGTCATGCTCCCTCGCATTTTTTCCCCCCATCCTCGACGGCACCAAAAAGTCCGAGCGAAAACTACATTGACAACGCTCAATTGAACTACGATTCACGAGAGCACTGCTCAAAGTGCGGCTTATCTCGTCGTTTTCGAAGGTTGCGCTGGACACTGAACGTTTGGAAAGTACGGTCGCTCCGCAGAAGCGACAGGAGTACCACTCATTTTAGAAATTGCCACAAGCATAGATGCATAGCACAACAAGCAAATTACCAGTGCCCTGATGCCAGTCGTCAGTTGCGCTAAATGCCAGCCAGCAACGCGTCAGCATGAAAGCAATAGCGCCAACAGACAGTCTAGACAAAACAGGGAAGGAGTCGAACGAGCGCTGAGCGGAACGGATCAGCGCAGATTTGCATTACGACCGGCCGCCTATTCCAGGGCTCGATCTTTTTTTTTATGCACTCATGCGATGTACGCTGCGCACCGCATCGCTTTGCCTCAGTCGCCCAGAATTTAGGGATGTTTTTTGTTAGGCAAAATAAACAACTTGCTCAAACTCACTCACAAAATGTGTCATGCTTAGGGCTCACTCGGACTCAAACTCACGGGTCGGTCTGAGTTTGAGTGAGTCGGAGTTTGCCGACCTATGGGGTGGGATAACCTTAGAAGTGGCACGAGAGCGAGGCGCAGTATAGGAACGCTAGCATGATGAGCGGCATCGGAGCCAACTGTGGAAGACGACGACGACGAAACGCGCGAGCTGTTGCACAAGCGCGTTCGCTCAGTTACGCCGAGGGACGACGACGCTCAACCCAGGAACGGCGCCTACGAGCTGCGCTCTAACGCTATGGCGCCATCTCGTAGTGTCGTGCGGCACTCTGCTCTCCTCCTCCGCTTTCCGCCTCATGCTTCCATTGTAGCCTCCTCCTCCGCGTTCCTACTCGCGCTCTCTTCGCTGTCGCCGTCTTTCATCCCCCACTGCGCTCCGCGTTCACTCTTTCATCCTTCACTGAGCTCGTTCGCTCGGTTACGCTCAGGCACACCGAGGGACGCCGACGCTCAACGCAGGAGCGGGAGCCTAAGTGCTGCGCTCTAAATTTCATTCCCGATGTACGTTAAACGTATTTAACATTTGATGGGATATGCAACTTTCTATGCAAATGTAACAGGTACGCGCGCGAAATAAACACGTCAATAAACGAAAGGGTCTAAACTGGTGTGTTGACGGTAGAAACAAATATTTATAAAAGATGGTGAATTGTGAAACAAGAAAGCGAAATGAGTCAAGTTAAACGAAAATTGAGTTAGTTGGTGTGATGAGGTTAGAAAATCCGCACGGTGTAAAATGGAATTGGAGTCGGCTGACGTATAAGACAGAGGTTATCACTGGGAGAGGCCTTCGTCCTTGCAGTGGAAATACTATTGCATGATGGTAATTATGATGACGATCCAGCGAGCGCCTATAACGGACGGTTGGTCAACGCCGATGGAGCGTGGCGCACGCACACAATTAGCGCGGGAAATTATTGCTGTCATCTGCCAGGCTGTTCTTTTCAGTTCTAAAAAAAGGGCGCCTCGGTACCGATTACTGCACTCGCAAAACCACGGTTGCTGTAGCATCAGTTGGGCCGCAAACGGGAACCAATAAAATTGTCTTATGGCTGAAATATATTGGCCGCCAGCAAGTGACAGGCATTGCGAAATGCTAAGGAAACATACCTATAGAATACGGCAGTCGCGGTGCCGTGTCTTTTATGCGCTTGCACCTATTTTTGTATTTCACCGCCAGAATCCATCATACGGCGTAGACCATGCGCTTACAAACTCATGGGTCGACGATTATGCGAGAAAGTAAGGGTTAAACGGGTTCCATTGGAGAGGTTGGAAGGAGTTCGCATCTGACTACTTGCATTCATCTATAGGGAAAATGTAAATTTACCTAAAAAAATCAGTGAGATAAAACAAAATAATAATGAAAAAATTCACAAACGATTACAATACTCCCTAATGCGAAATTTGAGCGCAGCGCTATACGTGTTTTCATTTCGCGATATACTGAGGCATCGCACCGATCACCGCAGTGCACCACCCGCCGTGGTTGCTCATGCAGTGGCTATGGTGTTGGGCTGCTGAGCACGAGGTCGCGGGATCGAATCACGGCCATGGCGGCCGCATTTCGATGGGGGCGAAATGCGAGAACACCCGTGTACTTAGATTTAGGTGCCCGATAAAGAACTTCAGGTGGTCGAAATTATTCCGGCGTCCCCCACTACGGCGTGCCTCATACTCAGATCGTGGTTTTGGCATGTAAAACCCCATAATGTTTTACCGCACCGCACCGACTGGCAGAGCCGCCACGCGCGGCGCTATATACAGGGTGTCCCTAAAGCACGGAGGAAGATTATTTAGGAGTAGAAACTCCCGTCAGCGCGGGCGCTCGCGTGCGACCAGATAACGTCACATTATTATGCGCCGACGGGGGCGCATGTAGTGGCGGCGCCTTGCGGCACGTCATGCAAGCAGCAGCGAAAAAAAAAAAAAAAAAAAGAGCAGCAGCCCGGCGGTTCGGTGGTGCGGCTCGGGCGCGTTCTCTTCGGCGGCGCCCGCGTCTCCCGCGCTCAAAGTAGACGACACAGGCGTTCGGCGTTCGCTTCAGCGTGCACGCCGTAGCGTTGTTTTTGTGGGCCTTTAAGTCATACAATAACTGTTCTTGTCGGTGTCTGTTCGAGGGCCGTAATACTAACAGCGCTGATACGTGCAGTGTACCCTTGTTCGGAAATTGCTAGCCTAAGATGGGATGCAGGTGGGATGCGTGAGTGCCCTCAGTAGAAGTTGTGAGGCGCGCGCCCGAACGGGAGCAACGCGCGCGGCCGCGAACGAGAGAAACACATGTGACCGGTTGCCTTGGCAACCAAGACGGCGGTAATTTCTTTCTCAGTCGCCAGGTGCCGCCAGCATGATAGTGGCTCCGCGGGCTTGTGACATTATCTGGTCGCCGCAACTGGCGGAGTTTCCACTCCTAAAGGTTTCTTGCTCCGTGCCCTAAAGTCACTGGAACATGGAAAGTACTGCAGCCCTTTTCTCTTTGCCGCCGCGCCGCCGATTGGTCAGTTGCTGTCACGTGATCACTTTCTGCCAATGATGGTCCACGCCGCGCCGGGGCGGACACGCAGACAAAGGCATCGCTCGCACACGCCGCGCGTATGAGTCATCGACGAAGTCGGATTTTGCATTTTGTGTAATTTAGGCCATATGTAGGGCTCCGTGTTTTCGGAGTTTATTTTTCTTGAAATTCGGAGTTTATCGGAGTTCATTTCTCGTAAATCCCCAATTCTCCGAAATTCGGAGTTAAATATTGCATTATTCTCAATACTCCAAAGTCTTAGATAAAATGATGTCTGAACACGAAAACATCAAAACACATGAAGCGTATTTTTTCGTTGTCGGGAAGGTTTGAACGCACAAACACATGAACACACAAGCACAAATACTTGAATACAAAACACCTATGTTAGTGCGTATTACAACCTTAAAGCTTGTTGTAATAGACGCAGTCATACTTTACGAGGTTGCTATCACAGATGGAAGCACGCTCCTTTCGATTGATGATTCTAAGCTTTGAAAATGCCCTTTCAACTTTTGTGCTAGAAGACTCAGCGCGCAGCGAGAAAGCACTGGCTGCTGGACAGTGTTAAGTCTCCAAACCGACAGGGGTTCAACAATGTTACTGATTAATTGACTCTGATAGTTCGCAAAATCCCTCATGAGTTGGCTCATGTCCTCAGTTTCAAGAAACACTAACTTAAAAATCGGCGCATAGGTTTCGAACGCGCGGGGTAACTCATGCTTCACATTTAGATTCACAATTTGAACACTATACCAAAACGATTCACTGCTGTACTAGAGTGCATCGAAAAGGTTCCTTTCAACTGTCGGTCTTCACTTTTCAGCGACAGCAGCGTAGTATCCATGAAGATCTGCGACAGTCGTTGAGCGATCATACGTCTCTCGCTCCGTGCGCGACAAGCCCTTTGTTAAATGTGCGCTGGGTGGGGTCTACGAGATACTGTTGACGTGAGGTAAAGTTTATATCGGCCAAACCGACCGATGTATCAATGAATGCTTAGAACATGTCATTTCGATATAGAACGGAACAGGGTCATATTGGCTGTTAAAATCGGAGTTTATCGGATAAATCCGAATTGCCAAAATTTTTATCGGCGAGTGTTTATCGGATTTTGTCGGATTTATCCGATAACAAGGAGCCCTAGCCATATGTAACTTTCGTAGACTTAAAACAAAACGAAAGAAAATGCCTGGGTGCTGCGCTTTTGGGTGTAGCAACCGCCGGTATTCCGGGAAAGCGCTTTTCGTGATACCAAGCGGAAAGAGCGACAGCAAGCGCCGTGCTGTCTGGCTGCACCGGATAAAGCCCGACAAATTCACTCCCACTAGCTGAATTTGGTGATATCGCGAAGATGAGAAGCTTTGTGGTATTATCGAAATGTCTAAATGCCCTGATGTGATCAAGAAGTTTCTTCACGAGTTTTTTCTTTGCGGGCTGCGCTTTGCGTTGCGCAAGAAAAGCTAGGAGATGCTCAGAAATATGCAGAACCGAGCAAAATGTGGCTCGAAGAGCGTCGGAATGCGGGCGATTGTGTCAAAAATACTATAATGTAGTGAGAAAACCACTGCAATACAGATCTATTGACCTGTCAATGTTGAATAATAACATATAAATTTTTTCATATGCTGTTTTATTACTCCTAAAACAACGCGATAGTGACACGGCTAACTCTGGCTTAGCAACCCTTTCCTCGGAATGCCGTCGGGAACCGTTTATCTTCGTCGAAGTCTATCTGTATCAATCGTTTAGAGCGCAGGTAAATCAGCAGCAAAGTTATAAAGCGATTACACCCACACTTATAAACAATGCGTGGCCGCGCTATATACGGAGTCAGCCTAACATATGCTGTGCGACACACGACCATCGGGTTCGTTTTGCATTTAGAACGGGTGGCGCACACTCCGAGTACACATAATTTATATCGTATCTAGCTAAGCCAAATACGGTTTTGCTTGTGGAATTCATAGGGCCCACTGCGACAACCATCGAGTCGTTCTTCACTGTAGCAAGCCTAGAAAACCCGAGGAACAGCTGCTCGCGTTTTTCGCAACGCGTCGAATATAGCTATGAGTTAGCTAAGAGGGTAAAACAGTCGATGTTTATATACCCTCGAGATTCACAGCCCGAGATTCACGTAGGCCTGCGATGCGTAAAATGCTTATATTACGAGTAATATTGCTTAATTATTCACGTTCTTAAGCAATTTAGTACACTCCTTGGATAGCTTCCCAACGAGCACAAAACGTATCGGGAAGGAGAACAAACGAAAGGACGGCTGCTCGAGCGCCCGCCCTGTCGCTGGTATCGCTTCATGCAATTTGGCGCGTGTAAAAATATTCCGATCATACTTCCCTGTACTGCTTTGCACACATATTACATGCACCATCTCATATTTTATCTAAAGGACGATGAAATGTGTCGATTTGCGATAACATAAACCGCGGAAAGCGACATGAACTTAGCAGAGTTTTTCGTTGAGGTGGTTGGTACATGGTGGGCTGTTTTCCGTTCTGAGCGACATGAAGCTTCAACAGGCCGTCAGTGGAGCTTCCTCATCGCGCTCCAGCTAGATGTATCAGAATTATGAAAACACCTATTGTGCGAGTGATTTATTCTGATGACATTGGAAATGTTGGTCACTGTTATGTCGCCGGCTTCAGAGGATGATAATGTGATGGTGATATGAAAAATAAACGCACAGACGGTCCCGCAATAAAGCACATTTCATAAACATGCTTAAACAACAGTGAATATAGTAAAGAAAACAGCACACTAATCAATGCGTAACTCACGCAGAATGCTGTTACGTAATAACACACAAGGACATGCAATGTGTGAACGCATATATGCTCTGTCACTTTCAGCAACGAAGGTTATTAAAGCTTTCAGAGCTGATCGCTGTAATGATCACATTTCTTTTTTCTTTCCACAGCTCCTAAGCGTTGGGTCCAGACTAAGCGTGATCAAGAATATTACCAAGAAAGCGAAATACCAAATAATCGGCTGAGTATTCAGTGCGGCAAAATAAACGTACCAGAACGGAAGGGTGTTAATCTTCGTTTGTACCGGCGATGTAGAGGAGAAAAGTTTCTCATTTTGCTTACCATAGATACATGGCTAATACCGGGCATCAACAGGCTCCGCATGTTTGCGTATACCGGGAGAGTATTATTTCTTACAGGGGCTTCCACTTATGCTCTACGTGTTCAACGGTTACCCCTCGGAAGCCTCTCATTTTGGTTTTTGTATGGTTTCCCGTTGTTCGAATTACTATCTATAAATGCTATGTTCTCCAAATCGGGTTCACGTTTTGTTATGTGTACAGCGATGGTAATTCAATTTCTTGGTAAGGTTTGCTTCATTGACTGAATGATCGCTGAGTGAGAACACTTGGCACTTGGTACCTAGTCTTCCACGGTGGCCGAGGTTTAGCCTCGCAGAATGGGCTAATTATTTCTGAACCTGCCAGCCCGTTTTCCAGGAACAATATAAAACTAGCGATAGTTTTCATTTGCGCAATGGAATCAAAATAGAAAATGAACTACAAAAGAGATTTATTCAAAGTAACGCGCTGACTGCTTTTTTTCTCAAATTTTTTAAAGATATATAGTTGCTTGCTTTCAATGCAACGCTTCTTTATCGGTGCAGGGTCGCCAACCGGGCTCAGCCTGGTTAACCTGCCTGGCTTTCCCTTATGACTGTTCTCTTGCTATCAACTTTTGCGGCCTTTCCTAAGAGGGCTCTGAAAATAGTTTTCCTGGTAACCAAAAGTACACCGGTGAAGAAAATCGCGTGGACGGTGGGGGTGTAATTTCCAGGTTGATTTTTGTTCACCGTGACACACTGACAAGCCACTCATCACCAGTATGCGTCCCACGCTACGACGACGCTCTTAACTTTTCTGAGAGACACTGGTATCAACAATATACTTTAATATTGTATGTTGTGTACTGTGTGTTAAGTGTGGGTTAAGTGTCGTATGCTCTGGGCGTATCATTTCATCTATCATCGAATTCATTTGGAGTAGCACGCTAGGCGTGCCACCAGGGAAACCTCTCCAACATCCATTAAAGAGACCCCCTGTTTCTCTTTCTAATACATGTTTTCGGCAGCAATGTGTGCATCTATAGATAAATTATCGAAACAAAATTTCAGAAATTATCCATTGATGAAAGAAGTTTGCTTTAGGTAAAGAACACCCGCTTTCTATACGCAGACGAGTTCGGATCGTGCTCTTCTAGTGCGTTACAAACAGTTTGACAGCAGCTCAATCCTGACAAGATGCCACGAACGTTTAACAAACAGCTTTGAACTGTCGTCGAATTCACGAGACAAGTCAATATGTCGTTACCATGACAGCTTTCTACGGGCCCGACTTTAATCTCCTCTAGCGCGGCATCACGCTTCATCCTTCGGCTCTGTTTTTTGAACAAACAATCCGCGCGCGAAGCTAATGAAACGCTATGCAGGAACCTGCAGTGTATACGTAAAAACGGGCACGTAAGCACGTTTCTGGGTGTTTTCCCTCACATTTCGAAGCGCCATGGCTCCCCAGCTGGCGATGCTCAGTTGTAGTTTCTTATTTCACGTCGTACTTCGATGCGGCGCGTGACGGCCTAACCAACGAGCGGAGCAGCAGCCTCGGCGCCAACGCAGATCGAAACTGCTGGGAAGCGCCACTCGCTTTCCCTCGCCGATGCGCGCGCACAGAGTGGTACCCGAAGTGCACCCTTCCTTCGCGTTTCGTCTGGCGCAAATCGTGCTTGTTTCTGGAAGAGTCGCCATTCGGAAACCTGATCGCACGCGCGGCGCTGTTTCGGTTACTGCCCGGGATGGAAAGAGGAGCTCCGCGCTAATTATTCCGTTGTGCTCTCTCTGTTTTCGCCGCGTTGGGTGTTTGGAGGAAGAGCTCCTCGCGACTCTACCTTAACCACTACTAACGAGGGTTAGGAATGCGCGTATGCGCAGGCGGGGATGCTTAGCTTGTTTCAGCCGCTGGATTCTCTGAGATTGTTCGCATCGGTCAGAGGTGATTCCCTTATGAAAGGGCGAACCTTTCTTTTTATTTTTTTGCTGCAATAAACGCAAAATAAAGTGCCTCGAAAATCGATGCGGATGCAATTTTTGATAATTACGCCAGGTCTTCGCCCTTAGGGGTTTTACAAGAGAAAGTAGAATGTAGGTAGTTTTTCGCAGTTTACCGCCAGAAATTGCTCCATGCGAAGCTTTCTTTCTTTCTTTCTTTCTTTCTTTCTTTCTTTCTTTCTTTCTTTCTTTCTTTCTTTCTTTCTTTCTTTCTTTCTTTCTTTCAGTGTTTATATAATTTCTTTTTGTTATGAGGCAGAAGTCAAGCGCAAGATAAAATCCCTGGCTTTTTGTTTTCTTCTAAACAACGTTACCTTAATGTCCTTTTCAGACGACACAATCATTCTGAACTCTTTGGGGTTCATGGATGCCAGCCCAGCACTGCAGTCAAAACTTGGGTCCTATCAGTATTTATGCAGTCTTCGAGAGAGTAAGATAAGCGCAGCAGGGCGTACACAATGACGAAACGTCATGCAGCGCTCTTGATCATGTAAAACACAAAAATGATAATGGAATGCGTGCACGCGAATAACAATGATTTTTTTCTCTCATTTGTTCGAATATAAATACAGACTCGTCGCAACAATTCGTCTAGTAGATAGATAATTGAACCGGCAATCCATGAAGAAAATCAAACAAGTACAAATCACTTTCACTTGCAACACAGCAGCGCTTGCGTGAAACTGTGACACTTGCTCGAGTTTGTTTTTTAGATTTAAATATTCATGTCCTCGTGCGATACGTTCGTGTACCAATACCCTGACGACGACACAAGTGTGATTAGAGCACAACGAAACGAATGCATCATATGATGCGTGCGTGCGTACTAATTCAGCTCTGTCGCAGACCGATGCGACGGTTCACTGGAGGCAAGACAGGCGTGTTTTATCGAAATCGGTTGTCCTCAATGCCTCTTTTGCGCCTGCAATTTGTTGGGACAAAAACTAAAATAGCGATGAAAGAAAAGATGAGATTGAGAGAGTTTCTGTTTCTTGATTTGATACGCTTTCTCCCCGGACGAGCACGTCACTTCTTTTCGGGAAGTCGGCCTCTCGTTTAGAGCTCCAGTTTTTCTGTGCTAAAGATTCGGACATAGGCTTTGTGTCTCTAGAACGGCCAGTGTCACTCTTGCTGCCAGTGATCCCGGCATATATTGGGCTGAGAACTCGGGACTTCGACGACGAAGAAGAAATGCTCAAGACTTACTATGCAACGTCCACGAAAAAAAAAAAAAAACGAAAAAAAAATAAGAAGAAAACAGCAAAGTTAGAAGTCGCTCGGTTAAGATGTCCCTGGGGATATCTATCCAGAGGGCGCAGTAAGCCTCACGGGGAGAACATGAGATGTGACTAATCCGCGACGAGAGATGCCAGTCAACCGAGAAAAGATAGGAGACTGAGAGCGAGTGAGAGCGAAAGAAAAGATGAAATAAAAAAAAAGAAAGGAACAAACAAACAAAGGAAGCGAGAAACAATGACAAGCAAATGAGGCAAGCGAGCCGAGCGAGCCACTTTGTGCTCTCAGTGCCTCTCCACTCAGAGCAACGTGTCCGGAGGCTTCGTTTGTTAGCGGGGGAAGAACGAGGCTTACGCCGCCTCATAAGGCACTCTGAGTACCACGCGACTTGTCTTAGGAGTGTGCGTTTCCGGATTATGCAAACAGGCGCCGGTGCCGCGCACCGTATAGCTCGCGCGACGGATCGGCTGCCGCGTGCGCGCGTGGACAGGAAATTGAGCGCGCGCGCGCACGCTGCGGCCGATGGGTAATTGCTCGCTCGTCAGGGCTCCTCCGAAGCCCCGCGTAAATGCCGTCGTTCAGTAGAACACTTTCTGCGTGCGCTCGTCAGTCAACACTGATCAACTGGTCGAGACTCAATTTGGGCGCGCCGCGCTCGTGGATTCGTGATTACGCGCGTGGCAGAAGCCGCCGCTTCTGGCAAAGAGAGAACGCACCGGGTAACCGAGAAAGATGGATGAAAAAAATAAATAAAACTTTCACCATAGTTTTTAACGTCAGGAAAGAAAACAGATGAGCAAAAGCAGAAACCTTTTCGGAAGTGTATATTCGTGGAGCGTGTGCCGTGTTTTCGAGATTATGGCAGTTAGAGCAATTTCTCCACAGAGAGGAGCAAGCACTTTTAAAAAGGAGAAGGGGGAGGGGGGGGGGCGGGGCTTCTGAGCGGCAGCTGGAAGCAGTTTAATTCAACATGTCGCTTTTTATGTGATCGCCTGTTATATATAAGCGGAACATGCAGCGAACAGACGGTGTATGTGAATACAATACCAAGTTATAAATCAAGAAGAAATTACGTTTCACGTTAGTGATGAAAAGATTTTCAGACGGTACGACAGCAGTGGCGAGCGCGGCGTACAAAAAATAAGATTAATAAATACGCAAAAATATAAAAAACAAGTTCGAATTACAATGCAAAGCAGAACAACTAATTATTCATCGGCAGTGCTGTTGTAGTTTTTCTGTTGTTAAGGCATGGCCCAAAGTAAAAACTAGGAACCTTAATTTAATTTATATCTTATTAAGACAGTATACGAAGAGACGATAGGCGGAATAAAGACATAAAATGTGTAAACTTAATAATCGGAAGATATCGGTGGATCATATAGGTATGTTAAAGCCGATCGGCCGCACGTACATGGTTGGTGCCATTCTTAATTTTCATGAAAAACAATTCTTCATCGTCTGTCAGAAACGATAAAACCTCCATTAGTGTGGCGGAAGAAATTTTTGCCTTTGATAATAACATAAATTAGAAATTACCTCTTAACCAGGAGCGCATCTGCGGCCGGATTACGCAAAAATCGTATTTTGGTTAGATTTCAAAGAAAACATGGCATGGTTACAGTTATAAATATAATTAACGACAGATTGCGGGTGGATGACATTGCATAGATGCTAATTTCACGAAGAGGCAGTAGGTGAATCCCCCTTCCCTAAAAAAATCGCAAGTACGCCAAACCGCGCAGTATTGATCATATTTCATGTTTTGTCTTGCTTTGTGTCTGTGTAGGTTAATGTTTCGAAACTTCGCCATCGTGCTGCTGATTAACTTGCTGAAATTGTTGGGGAAAAAATTGGGGGTGCATCCATCCCTTATAGATGACTGAAGACATTAATGCGATTAGCACTCTATCTTCTGACTGGTGCGTAATTGTTGATGAAATGTCTTATATGATGATTATTATCAAAGGCGGCGCATTCTCAATGGCACATACCTAGTTACCCAAGTTGTTGTAAAAGATGTTCATTGGAGAGCGGCACACAGCTACTGGCACATATCCTCTGTGACCCAAGTTGGTCCAACCGGTTGGTTTTGCGCCCGGTTGTAGCCATAATTTTTTTTTTATACCCGGCACAGCAGCCCAGTGCTCTACCCATTTGACCATGGACAATACCCAGTGACCCAGGTTAGCGAAAGAGAGGCTAGGCGCACACATACGTATACATACGTGGAGATATATAGCAAACTGCATGTGAACGCAATTCTCATTGACACCGAGAAACAGCTCAAGACATACTCAACAATTATCATCTACTAGGCTTACTTTTCTATTCAATAAATAAATTCCCTCCTTGATTCTTTTCTGCATTGAAGATAACAAATACATATATAAGAAACGCAACAAAAGTTCGTTGGAGTTCGTTATAGGCGAGTTTGGGTACATCGAATTACCTGATATACCGAACTATTTTTTAGCGCATAAGCCTGTTGGTTATAACCAGATTCGTTTGTACAAGTTTTGGGCTTCAGTGATCCAAGTGAGCATAGAGCGTGCGAAAATGGCCCGACCGCATCGAGCGTCGCCGAGACAAAAGTGGGGTGCCTCGATGCCAGCGCCGCCGTTCAGGGTGGTGCCATCCTTTGACCGCACCCGCGCCGCCGCTTTCTCGCTGCGACGCCATCTTGAGTCACAGCGAGCGGTTGCGAGTGCTTGGTGCCGGTGCTTAGTTCGAGACACAGTGCGCGCGGATGCTTCGCTGACGCTTCTACTTGCTGGACAGTGTTCAGCCTCATGAATGACAGGCTTGTCAAGTGCATCGAGTCGACATGACGGGCTGTTGTGTTCCCAAGTGCACCGGATCGACGCGTAAAGGGCTTCGTTGTTTACTCTTCCCGCGGGACCCAGAGCGAAGGAAGAGATGGGAAGCCCAAGTAAAGCGGTATCACTGGAAGGCAACGGATAGCTCCTACATTTGCGAGGTAAGTGTCAAGAAAGTTTAGACTATCGCATCGTGTTTTTAATTTAAATAAGAAAGTATTCTCTGATCCTCGCTCACGTACCTACGTTCGCTCACGAACTAAGCACTGCACCGATGCTGAGTAGCCTATGGTTTGCGAGCGCGCGTCGCATAGGCTTTTGCCGTTTTGATCGGCGCAGTCTATGCGAGTAGTACCCTTATTTTAAGAACTAACGAAAATGCTTCGCCGCGAAATAGCCTTACATTAGCTACAAATCGTCATGTAAACCACCTATTTTACTTTTTCGCGGGAAGCACACATCGTGTGTCTCTTCTTTCTTTTTTTTCCCCTCAGTTTCTTTTTTCGCTACTGGTTATTTGGGACTAAAGAACGCAGTGCTTCTTCTGGGGAGAGCGGCTGTTGTGTACGTGGCAAGCGAAGCATTGTGATTTTCTTTATTCTCAGCAGATATCCTGCGGATCTCAGGTTGTTACGTTATATAGCTGATTTTTTAGACGAATATATTTATAGCGTGGTGCTCGTAAGCCGATGGTCATTCGTGCTCATTCCCGATCGTAGTGGGTACTGTGACGGTCTTTAAATGCCTGTGCACGGTATGCCCAGGTGTAGTAGAGTTAAGGGGCATCATGGGACCAAAATGTTTCATTGCTTTCTGGCATGGTGTCTGTTGTAGCCTGTGCATTTCTTCGAAACGTGTGAAGCGAGGTAATACAGCCTTACTTCCGCGAAAATTTATTTTTAAGCACTGTAATGGGTTCTCTGTATTTACAAGGCAACTTTTCATATCAATAATCACTTTTGTTGTTTTACTTGTACTTAGAAACACTTTGAAGAGGACCAGTACGAGGGAAATCGACAGGATGGGCGCCGTCTGTTAAAGTCAACAGCCCTACATCATCATGGACTATATTTTCGAAGTGAAAAACATTGCTAATCTGTATTTGACTGTCTTAGTTTCATTTACGGTTTTTGTTCGTGATATGTATGCAGTGTTGTTTATTTTTTCAATGTAGTTATCAGTGTTCTAATGGTTATTTATAAAATGTTCTGTACTCGCCATCGATGTGTTTGGCTGATGCGACGTATTCGATGGTAGCTGATGTATTCTGGCTGGATATCTTGATTAATATTACCCGCGGTTGCGTTTTCTTGTTTGCATTCTTGTTTTCTATTTATATTGTGTGTAATAAGGTTGATGTACTCACTTGACCCCCCCCCCCCCATGTAATGAATAAATTAAAAAAAAAAACTCTCACTATCCCGAATTGTGTGTCGAGCCTTCCTTGCGAACTTTTTTTTTTATCTCGTCTTTCAACATAACCTTCAGGCGCCACACAGTACATATAATTTTTCATGTACATATCTCTTTCATGATTGATTGTACTAGACATTATAAGTAAATGTATTTTGTGCAACGTTTGGTTTCTTGTGTGTACTACGCAAGATTGACACAGACAAGTTACGTTACATGTTTCTCTACAGCAATAACTAAACCTTATTTTCACATCGCAGTTATTTTTACACCAGCTTAATCCTGTGAGCACACAGTTTTGTGGGCAAAAAAAAAAGCAAAATTGCGCGTAGATATCGTCAAATAATTGCAACGAACGCGAAGAACACGCGCAACGCAAGGGCAACTAACCGCCGTGCGCGAGTGGCTGGCTACGGTAAAGGAGGCGTGACGTGTAAGCCAAAATACAACAGCGAAAAAGAAAAACTTCCACACACAGGGGGTCGCAAACCTTATATACCAAGCATCGAAGCGCAAAAAAAAAATAGTGCGTATTTCAAACATACACACGGCATATTAAATGTAAATTGAATTAGGCAACTTGGGGCATGTTCCCGGCGCCATACATTTACGTCTTGGACCTTCGACGAGTTAACGGCTATTGGTTTAAAGATGTGCAGATGCGATACCGATAAAAAAAATCCTCATAAGGCAAAGCACTTGGAAGTGCGCCGCGAGTAACACTGTTTATGAACGCAAGCGTAGCTGAGTCTCAGCTCGTGTGACTCAATATGGCGGCGCCAGCGGGGTTGTCTCCACCCTGGACGGCGGCGCTGGGCATCGAGGCACCCTAGACAAAAGAACAAAACAGCGCCACCCGAGCTGGCTGCGACGCGGCCCCGCAGCTCGGGTAACTGGAGTCGCAAGGTTGAACCGCGACGCGGCAGCATCGGCGACAGTTGCCCCTCGCATCCTCGACCGCCGAGCGTGCGGTAACGCGAACCGACCGCAACCGGCAAGCCGTCGGCAGGAGCGAAATCGGAGGACAGCCCGCTGGACTACTCTAGTCGCGTGACTCGGGGAAAATCTTTCATCTCTCTGCTCCACGACAACTCTTTTTCTTTTTCACTGTTGGTGTTGTTAGCATTGCGCCACTCTTACCGGCCTACCTCATCTAGCGCAAAATATTGCAGCGGGAAACCTTATAGCAACCCAATTTCAGTGCGAGGTACGGCCTGTGCCGTGATAACTTTATCAACAAAAACGCGCGCTTCCGCAGGCAAAGCGAGGGAAACGTAAATATAATATACAATACAGCAAAATGCGCAAGAAACTTTCATTTATGCCGCCTAGGGTAACGTCTCGCCAGAAAGGATTGCATATATATATATATATATATATATATTCGGATAATATCCCATTACATGAGTGAAAGTGAATACTAGAAAGCAGCCCTGCACTCTTAAATCCACCGTTTGCGCTTTTTTTTAGTGAAATATGTGCTTCGTTTACACTTTACTTTTACATTTCTGTCTAGGCTTATATGACTGTGAAATGAACCGTAGTTTACGCCATTCGTGGCACTCCCATTCGTTCGTTCCAACACACACACGCAAAAAAAGTAAGCTGGTAACATGCCGCGTGTTTGACGTCAGTGCGAAAGTAAGAGAAGCCGCGGTGGCCGCGGTACGAAGGTCGCGGCTTGTCCTTGGCGCTTGGCCAGTGCTCAGGCGCCGGCCACAAACCGGTATTACGTAAGAGATATAGCGTAACGTGCAAAACTATGCCTGCTGGTGGGGACTTAAGGCAGAAGTGCAAAGCAAAGCGGGACGAATGGCTCATCCTGAATGCTTTCCCTATATGTTCCACCTTGTTTGCACTTCCGCCATGAAAGTTCTGCATAACCTTGCCCTCGCTACTTATTCCTGTCACAAGAGGAGCTTGTGCCGGTCACTTTGCATTTACACCCAGGTCCATTGGTTATCAGGAACTGGGTGGGACCAGAACATCAGAACATCTCAGAGGATGGGAGAGAGAGGGTACTGTCATGGTTAGGGTGTCTGTATGGACAATAATTCCGAAGTCTGGGAAGCAGGTCATCGCTCTGCTGACCTTATCCATCTGCCCACATTTTACGCCATTGGGGGGTGCTACCCGGGTGCACTGTTAGTGGCTGAGCGTCGCCGGCCCACGTTAAATGCCTATTACTTTGTTTTATCGTTCCCTCCACAACAACGCGAAAGAAACATTCATCGGACACTGCCGGACACTGGCATGCGAGTCACTCTTCTTAAGGAGACAGAAGACGCCACTCCAGTCCTTCGCTGAGAGAGCGCCATTCCGACGGCGTCTTAGCGCAGTGCCCACGCCCTCATCGCCTTTCCTTGGTGCCCTGGGCTTCGGCTGCCCACTGCCGGTTCGAAACGCTCGAAGAAATGACCTCCGGGTATGAGCGCCATTTGTAACGCTTCTACGGAATTCGCAAAGTCTTGGTTTGTTTTCTTTTAATGGCGCAGTTATCTTTCTGTTTGCTTCAGTTCTTGCTGTCCCGTTTTGTTTTAGTATTTTGCGAGCGCCCGACTTTCGACGCTGTGCAAACCGTCCAGCCCTCTGGGAATAAAACATCACCCTTCTATCCAGCCGTGAAAGTGTGAATGACAAAATCGGCACTTCGGGACTGCTTGTGACAAAAATAAAAAGAAAAGAAAGAAAGAAAGAGAGAGAGAGAGAGAGCGAAAGTGAGAGAACAAGAAGTAGATGGAGGGAGAGTTTCGAGAACGACAGTGGTAAATGCATGCATACTTCAAGAATCCTCAGGGTGTGAACAAGTTGCGGTCGTTACTGTTTTACATCCTCTATATATCTTAAAAAGACACCCGAAAAAGTTGGTTCTTGTAACGGACTGTTTCTTCTTTCCTTATCATGACGTTCTTACGTTTTCTGGAGCCAGTATTTCCTTGAATTCTCCTTTTTCGTTTTTGCGTTTTATCTTGCCGTACCGTGAAGACCATTAGCCGCTGCAAGAAGGCATCTTCTGAAAAGCCTCGACTTTAGCAAATGCTGTATGCATACGGTCCATTTGCGCTGACAAAGAATATGCAAAGTCATCATTTAGCAAAACGCCAAAGTTATTTGGGAAGTAGGGGCGCTTTGTGGTTATCTTTTCCTTTGCTTTACTTTCTTTCTTTCTTTCTTTCTTTCTTTCTTTCTTTCTTTCTTTCTTTCTTTCTTTCTTTCTTTCTTAGACAGCCTTTTCTTCTCGCCATAGTTGCATTAGCAACTAAACACTGTCTGCTTTGTCACTGGAGAAAGTAATCAAATGTCAGAGGACTAACGGCGCTATAGCTAAAGCCTACCAAGAAATAAATAAACTCAGAAGGCCTTACTGCATGAAGCTACAAAGGAGAAGGGCAGTTGATAGTCGTTGGTATAGCAGCACGCACTGTTGTCATCCGTACAATCTTAATCTTGATTCCCATAACTTCGAACTGAAGCAGTGTTGCTTATATTCTACCCGGAATGAACAAGATACTTATGCGGATTTGACTACTTTGGAGAATTTTATGCGAAACAACCATTTTCATTTATTTGAATTTTTATTTATTTAGGTGAAACAACTCAGCATTATGCGAATCATGGCGCTTGTTCCAACTACTACATGCCTGGAGTGCGAGGCCGTTAGACTCTATATATAGAACCTGTACTTAAGCTATTTGTAATCCTTCCGAAGGATCCTTGCTTCGCCAATACGAAATTACTCTAGCGTAGGATCGGCAAAAATGCGCGCCAAGCCTGGCCACGGCACCGCGACCAGGTTCGCACACGGCGGATTTATTGAGAACGAAAACACTTGTGCCTATGAGCGCCATCACTTGTGAGGGTGTTAACATGGGAGCTTTGGTTTAGTGACCAGCTCCACATAAGCGGCACCTGTACTCGGCGAAAAATGGCACGTGTATTGGACGATGTTCCCGTGTGCGAAATGATAAAATATTTTTGTGACTTGCAGTGCTTCGGAGTTACATCGGTTACATTTTCCTGCGGCTTATGCAAGGACGTGAGTGCTTGGTGTTTTGGCTACGTCGTACGTTCTAGCCTGATGCGAATGTGAACAAAGGATGGGAAAGGCACTGCGGTGTTGTGCTCCTGGTTGCGCGTTTAATTTTGCCCGTTCTTTCATATTTCGCTCTTTAAACATAGTTTATTTCTCGCAAGCGGCGATATATTGACCAGTTACGGTTGACTATATTGGTTCACGTTATGTGCGAGCGGAGTTTATCTGCTCTGATGGACAACTAAGTAACGACAGTGATTGGTTCACACGCACAGGCAGCGAAAGCAGGCATTGCATTTCCCAGTAATGTTCTAAAGCATTGGTCACGATAATTGTTCTTCCGCAGAAATCGATGAACCAGACCGACAAGACCACGTAGTGTAAACGGCGTCATATAACTATTTCAGATTTTTTCCGAAAAAAAAATCTGACCTGTCATCACCTGCTCCTAAACAACTATCTCTACTCCTTTTGCACGAGAAGTACGCCACCACGTACATATTTATACTGATGAATCAGCACTTCTCCAGTGTTCCTCTGGAGCTGTGGTTTTCCCAGCGAGAGCCGGCTGCAGAACTTGCAGCTCTTCGCACTGCATTGCGCCTCGTCAGCTAAGAACAACCTCGAAGATGGTCAATATTCGGTGACTCAAAGGCAGCACCGCAGTTCTTGCTATAAACCCTGCGGCGTGGACCACACGAACAACTTCTATTCGACATTAGAGAATTAATCCCTACCTTGGCTGAGAAAGGACACCACGTGACATTTCAGTGGCTTCCAAGTCACTCAGGCGTCATAGGTAACGAACGCGCCGATAACGCTGCTTGGTCAGCTCCTCAAGGCGGCAAAGAGGAGTCGATACCGTTATCAAGGACAGATGGCGCTAGAAAACTTCGAATGCTCACACGTGATATCACGTTCTCCGTGTGAAACTTCAAGACAACCGGCTGCACCACCTATAGACTCTTCTCTCCACCTTCGCATCCCAGCTGGACTCTGCCGACGCGAGGCTACCCTATTTGTGGAATATGGTTAGGAGTGGATTTTATGAAGTCTTTTGCTTTCCGAATTGGATGGGCCGACGACGCCTCGTGTGATGACTGTGGTAGCGAGGAGACTCTTCAACACCTTCTCTGTGACTATCCTCGCTACAATTTACAGAGACAATTCGTGATAGCGCGCTTTGATAAAATACCTTTAGCAGAGGAAATAATTTTAGAATGCCGACATCACAAGCCATCGAAGCGGAGGGCGACGAGGGCACTGTTGCGGTTTATAAGGACAACAGACTTGGACAAGCGGCTGTAGCCTGAACTGATATTTAGAGTGCTGCAAGTGCTGCTGTGCTGAGCGGTGATGGGATGCGGTGATAGTGACCAACTGTGATTGTGTATCTCTACTCCCTTTCAAAAAGTCGGTTGGGTCTCCTGTTAACGTCACGGAGCTTTCCCCAGACCGAAGTTATCTTTCTTCTTTATATATGTACTGGGTTGGTTAAATCCTAACTGCCTGCCCTACAGGTTTACTGTGAGCTATAGAGGGAATGGAGTGTTCAACGGTTTGTAATGAACGACATGCTGACAGGCGGCTGCTGCAAAAAGGCGAACGTGGCGGCTGGGCTTCGTGGCGGCTAGCTTCCTAAAGAACCACGCAGTTCAGTGTCATCTGTGCCCAACTCCTTATTCGTGACTAAAGCAATTAAAAGCAGTTAAAATATTCACTGTCATGCATCTATAGTAATAGAAATGCAAGTGTGTTTAATGTGTACACAGATTTCTTAATTACTGTAATACATTGATCAATCCTGCTAACTCGCAAAATCAATTAAGTGAGGTAGTTTTAATAAAGACTTAATCAGCGCTTAACTACTCTATTAAAAGTTAGCCAACAGGAAAAAGACGGCAATGCTGCTTATACTGCTTGCGATATTTAAATACGCAGTTTCATTTTAGTGCGTTTTAGCGGGGGAATGTAGCGCTGTTGCATTTCTCTATCAAGTAACCGACCAGCCCAAGGCTCTGTAAATCATCATCATCACCACCACCATCATCATCATCATCATCATCATCATCATCATCATCATCATCATCATCATCATCATCATATATTTATGTCCACTGCAGGACGAAGGCCTCTGCCTGCGAGCTCCAATTACCCCTGTCTTGCGCTAGCTGATTCCAACTTGCGCCGGAGAATTTCCTAACTTCATCATTCCACCTAGTTTTCTGCCGTCCTCGACTGCGCTTCCCTTATGTTTATGTTTATTTATCTTATGTTTATTTTACGTGTTCATTTTTTTTGTTCACTATAATGGACAGTCATACACGTTCAAATAAAAATGAAGCGATCACAAGTTTCAATTCGCACACCACTATCTTCATCGTTATTTTCATTGCCAAATTGTTTATCAACTGGAAGACGAAGGCCCTTCCCATTGAGCTCAATATGCGTGCCATAAATTGACCAAGAAGGCTCGCTTGAGTATTCTTGCCAGAAAATCGACAGAAAAGCACTGGGACAATCCGGATAATCGACACAGACGACTGCAGAGATTGGACCCTACCATGAAATTTAGGCTACCACCGAAAATTCAACGCAGCTGTGCCAGTCTTCTGCACAGACTAAGGCTGGGGGTAGCGTTTACGCGCGGATACGTTCACCTCATGCGACGCACCGAGTCTCCAGACTGTGAATTGTGCAATGTCAATGAGACTATAGGTCATGTGCTTTGCGACTGCCCTAGGCACGTGCAAGAGCGTGAAAGGTTGAATAATGACCTTACGCGTCTCGACAGCCCACCGGTGTCGGAGGACGTTATTTTAGGCCCTTGGCCAGACGCTCAATCAAGTTTCAAGGCCATCCAGGAGCTACTGAACTTTTTTAAAAGTACGGGCCTGGACTGTAGGCTTTGAGCATGCCAAAGTGCTTGCCATATGTTTTACATCCTCCTTCTCTCATCATCGTCACCCATCATGCGCCTCTTTCTTCCCTCTTTCTTTCCCTCTTCCCCTTCCCCCAACGCCGAGTAGCTGGCTAGAGGAATTTACCTCAGGCCGACCTCTCTGCATTTCGCATCATTAAACTTCTATCTCTCTCTTGCCAGAAGTAGAGATACGAAAGCCAGGGAAATGATGGAAATATACTATATCAGCAAGAAAGTTAGCTTGTGCGTTAGTGATACTTCCATATCCTTGTACAAGGCCGAGAAATGTTCTTTTTTTTTTGAGCGTTCCTTATCATACCGCACTTGATGTGTTTGTTGCGCAGGTGCCGACTGAAGATATTTAAGTACGTGTCTTCCGTGAAATAAATCAGTTGTGAGTGGCTCTCTGTCCCGTTGTCTTCTCTTGTGTGTTGACGCCTTAAGATAGTTATAATGCGCTTGAGTATATTGATCTCGCACATATACTAAATTCATTGTCTCCTTACGTAAACTTTATCTACATCTTCCTGGCTTTCTTTGCTGAAAATTCCTTCTCTGCAAAGACATTATTACTCTTAATTTTTGGGAAGCTGTAATGAATAACTGTACCCATATATGTGGTAGTAATGAAGGCACTGGCCATATTTAAAGCCTGCAATGTTTGCTTACTCATTGTCTATAATAATGATTCGAAATGGGACCTTTGTTAATGCAGACAACCTGGTAAGACGCCTGAAATGGGAATCTTATTAGCCATACCATACTCGTGTCTCAAACCTGCCTGTAAGTGTGAGACCACTTCAGGTGGTATCAGCTTTGGTGGACTGCGCAAGAAACTTCAGGTGGTCTCACAACCAAGTGTGTCGCCTACGTACACAGCAAGTCACTTGCCCTACGAAGCACCATCGCTTCAAAACCGGTAGCTAAGTTGTCCCACCTTTGTAAATAAGCGTTGCTCCTTTTCACCTAATTATTTTCGCGTTTTGTTGGGCATGTGATTAGAGGAACTTTGAAGCTCTTTATTACTGTATCCAAAAGTACTAACGCTACAGCCGCTTGTTCTACTTGTAAATCGTTTCATCCAGACATGTTATTGTGGCGCTTTGTGGAAGAAATTATTGAAAAGCATTTTTTGTTTCCAGTATTTTCACTGTGTGATGCCTGCCAGAATCAACAGGCCGCATCTGTATTTTTGTACCAGCTTGCCTTGTTTTTTTGTTTTTTGTTTTTTTGGGGGGTGGAGGGGTAGAGGGGGAGGCGTCTGTTATGGGAAACGCTGCGGCCAGATTGGCCTCTGTGGAACAACAATGCAGATAAAATTACTGTCAATGTATGTGGAACGTAGATCCAGAAAAAAAAATAACTGTGACACGGCTTTAGATATTACGTTATTAATTTAGCTTAATGGCTGTGCGACCTATTATGCGCATTTTCTCTGGAACATGTGTTACTCTTAGGTAAGCGGATTAAAAAAAATAACTTGCCCTTACTAGTTGTAACGTATGCATAACCAGACTAAGAGTGCACAGCCAGGTGCGGTGGTTGTCACTCGTGCGCTGACAACGATATGAAAAAACCAAAAAGAAAAAAACAAACCGTATGACATGACAAAGCAGGAAGAACCTCCACGTACTATTCTTTCCTCTTTCGTTTTTTACCGAAGAAGAAAGAAGAAAATAATACGAACAAACCAAATGCGTGCCGGTTATGAAGTCATGTAGTTTTTAACGATTGCCCATGGTGAAGTTGATCCAGTGTATCCGCATCGCAGTGGGAATGCGTCGGTAATTCAAGACTGTGCAACATTCGCTTAGTTAGTCGCACGGTCGTGCCTTGTAGTTTGCCTAATTAGGGGAGTGAAAAATTAAGTGAGCGAAAACACGTTGGCATATATATATATAGACCGTTCCCATGGTCGTTTTCTTTCTCATGTCGCGTACTATGTTCCAGCGCAAAGCCGTGACAACAAAACAGACAAGGCAAAGTGCTCTGTCTTGTCTTGTCTGTTGTCATGTCTTTGCGCTGGAGAATAGCGCTATATGTCAAACCAACTAAAGCCCAACAGTAAACTCGTATGGCGTGCACAGCAGTGACAACACTTATCTGTGCCATTCTGATGTCTGACAGCATTTTACGCAACACGCATGCAGCTGTCACCAATGCAGGGAGGACGACTCGATAGATGCGAAGCTGGCGGCTCTCGCTTCGATGGATGCCGCCATGTTCCCCTATGCAAGACTCCTCTTACGGGCTGCTAGCGTTGAATGCTAAATTTCGAAGATAGCGTACGCATACACTGGAGGCCCAACGTTGCTTAAGTACGGCGCACGCGACTGGAGGACGCAACGTTAACGTAGACTTCTTGCTTTTGCTGTCCTTTTACGTTATACTAAAACTATCCACGGTTTAGAGGCGTTTAGAGGAACGGCAGCTTCAGAGAAGAATACCGGAGCGACGTACAGGCGCAAAAGAAAGGCGGAAGAGATGACGCTAGAAGTGGCATATAATTGTGATCACGAAGAGATGAGTGACATGGGCTTTTACATATCGAACGCTCGTCACCCAACGCGGGGCGTTTTGTTACGAGCAAACCGTGACAGGTACAATACGTAGCACGCGCCTAACATTTTCCCCAAAGGACACATCGGTTGGTCTTACTACAGTGTACAAGTACACGCTAGCCTCACGCGTAGCTCGTCTCAAACAGCTGTGTTGCGTCTGAAATAGCGATGACGATGGGTGTTCGTTGTCGGCCGTTGAAGAAGTTCGGCATGACATTTTCGTCGGCGCTATTCTAAAATTGTGACACCGGTAGTGGGTCATGGCGAGAACCGGGGAGAGAAATACAAGGAGGCGTCAGGAACAGTGGCTCGCAAGGATGCGTAATTTCCACAAGCTGCGCGACGGGTAAGAAAAGTTCACCCATATTGCGCCCCCGAATCTGCAGGGCGCATTCTTTGGTTGTTTCCATCGAGACAGCCCCTTACATCAGCGTCGCCCAGATGGCGACAGTGCCCAATAGCGACCATGAGAAGCTGACCGTCACGGAGATGCCACGGATTGATGCGAGAGGCCAACTTGAAATGGCCTTCTAGGAAACCGACGAGCTCAGTTTCCCAGATGGCGACGCAGTTGCGGCAAATGCGAGGGCGAGGGTGCAACATTAGAGGCGGAGTTTGGTGAACAATACGACCCCTCTGATTGGCCGCACCAAGGTCATCAGATTCCTAGTCGGGTCAACTAGGGAAGATGACTGTTTTATAAGCGGACACCTTTTGTGCAGTGGTGTGTCCTGACGTGTTCTGATATGTGCTCAGACATGTAGTGAGCTGAGACTTTCAAAGTGCTCCCCCATGGAGTGGGCTTGCATATTTGGAGCCACTGTAAATATATAGAATAAACCCTTTTTTCTCTCGCTCTTACTCCCGGACGTACTCATCCCTTTGCCTGAAGGATCATCTGCCCAAACGCTACCCCGAGTCCCAACACCGACGATTACGATACTCCCTAATGCGAAATCTGAGCGCAACTCTATAAGTGTTTTCATTTCTACAGCGAAGCTGTTAAGGGCTAGATAGGCCATGAGATCAATAACATCACGTGCTTTTCAGTTACGTCACGATTAACGATAATAAAATCATGTGTGGAGCATACTCGCATTTGATATGCGTGTATGAGCCATGTACAAGAACGAAATAAAGAAAGAAGGAAGGAGGGAAGGAAAGAAATAAAGAAAGAGAGAAAGAAGGAAGGTAAGAAAGAAATCACGTGTGGCTCATACCCGCGTTCGATATGTGGGTATGAGCCGCCGAGAGCAGGAGTGGGAGAGATCTCACAGGATCCTGACGCTGCTGTGCAGTGTGCCACGGCTATGAACACTGTGGTTCATACGCTAGTCTATGACGATGGGGCGGACTTGGCGTAGCAAACGCACTACTTGGCCATCGCGCCGGGCGAAAACAAGACGCCGGTGTCTTTGCTCTTTGACGAACATGCCGAAGACGCTCAATATCATCGATAATGATAATATATAAATTCACTATAGCAATATTCATTACAGCAGACCTACCATAGTCACAGCTTCACTGGCTTCCATCTTCACAGTGGTGGAAGGGCTCTGAATTTTTGTATTATAATTATATAGGCACACGGTTTATATTAGGAAGAGAACGCTGTGAGTAGCGTGGCTGGCGCGGACAATCTGTCTCGTGCGGCAAATTGCAAACGAAGTAGGCCGCGACTGCCTCACTAATCGGGAGATCGCTAGAGGCAGCGGGTGGGTGACGCGTGGGCGCGATTCACAGCAGCCGCCGCAAACAGACCTCCGCTCATACAGCGCTTTGTTTCCATATATGGTATCGGTGGACGCGCTCGCCGCATGCCTTATCCATGACGTCATCGGTGAACAGACGACGGCGCGCCACTCTGGAGCCATCTCGTAGCAGACGTTGCCGTAGAGCACGGCAGGCGCGGTACTATGCGTTTCTTATTACGCTATCGCCATACCCTCCTCTGCTTTCCATCTCATGGTTGCGCTGTACCCTTCTCCTCCGCCTTCCTCCTCGCGCTCTCTTCACTATCGCCGTTTTTCATCCCCCGCTGCACTCCCCGTTCGCTCTTTCATCCTTCGCTGTGCTCGTTCGCTCGGTTACGCGAGGGTCGCCGATGCTCAACGCAGGAACGGGCGCCGATGAGCTGGGCTCTAAAAAGTGGGATAGAAACACAATCAGGGGTGCTATGCAGGAAGGCCCGCGTTTGACAACGTTCGGGATCTCAGTAAGCTCTGGCGACGCCCTCAGATGAATGAGCTAATGGTTTCAAGACATAAAATTCAACCCTAGGTAGGCACGCCCCCAGTTTCATTGGCTTACCTAGATACAATCTTGGGTTATCATCACGTGGGCGTTACCTCATGGGTGGCCGAAAACGAAGGAGTCACGTGGTCAAACCGTCGGTGCCTTCTTTTTTGCGATAGCGATTATATGGACACTCCAAGCACATGTCTACCGTCATCGTCGCCGTCGCTGTGATGTTCCGTATGAAGTCCTGTGGCAATAAAATCGTCGCCGCGCGCCGTACGCTGTGTGCGCGAGTGAAAACGTACGAGGGTGAGCTGGCAATCGTGGCTCAATGTAGCGCAGGCGAGTGAGGAAGGCAGGCCGGAAGCGCGCGGTCCTCTTTCGCGCGTGATGCACAAGGGCGAGGTGACGGAGAGGGAGACGGAGGGGGGGGGGTGCGTTCTGCTCCATCGGCTGCTGCTCACTGCGCGACCGTGCGGGCGCCGTATCTTGAAAGCGATCTGCGATGGGGACAAAGTGCATGCGCCGAGTGCTGGTAGCTTCGTATGCGCTGTGCTTTCGACGTTCGCGTTGAAGCAAGACGAAAGATAGCGCGAAGGTCAATTTGGCCACTGCTGCTGGCGCACTTTCTCACTCCAGCGTTTTCACAGCGAGTTTCTGGGTCATCGAGCGAGATGTGTTCATGTTTACATGTGCGCACGTGACACCGTGCATTTAGTTAGTGAGCGAATGTTTAGAACTTTATACGGCCCATTAAACTACTATCCTTGCTTCGTATAGCTCTCTACTAATTTGCTATCGCAATTGATGCTTCGCCTTTCGGGCGAAACTGCGACTTTTTTCATTTGTTTATTGTTCCACCTAGTATAATAACTGTGCAAGTAAGTTATATAAAAATATTTTCTGATGTATGTTTAGTACGCACTTTATTCTAGATTATAAGCATTTCAAAATGTGCACTGAATGTTCTTTAATATAATTTGCAATTTATAACAACGGTGAATAGGCAGCTAATGTCCGAAAAAAGAGACACGCCCGTAACAAGCCCCAGAAAGGCGTGACAAGCGGCTTGCGCCGAGTGTGTAGACAGATAGCGGAACAGTAACGGTATTGTAATGTTGCGATATTGAGTTGATAACAATAAGCGGCGCTGGAGCCTAACATTGCCCAGTCTTCTGTGTTTGAAACGAGGAAGCAGGGTGCGCTCGTGTGGACACACGCAGATTTATCTCGACATTTCATTGTTTGCTGCTTTCGCGCGTTCCGCGCTATCTTTGTTCACTGACTGCCTGCGAGCAAACTCAGGCCAGCGAGAAACTCGGGGCATCCTGGATAGCACCCGAGATTTCGTTCAACTGCACCCGACTTTTTAAACGAGAAGGCCTTTCCCCTCCGATTATACAACACAGATTATTTTACCCACAATGATAGTACGTTGCACATAAAGCTGCGACTTCACTGTTTAAGTTCACTTGCTATGCGCCCGTGTCTAACGGTTTTCATGCTGGCACGATTGCTTCGGCTTAAGCGTGTCCAACTACAGCGACTTAGTTCGCCGGGTATCGCCATGGCGGCGCGAAATTGGGTACCCCGCAGGCACGATCGATTCTTTTGTACCGCTACTCGCTGCCAGAGAAACAGCCTTTCTCTTATGCTCGTTTTCGTTCAACGCGCAGACGAAAACGCAGGCAATAAACGCAAATTGTCCGATTCGACTCCGCGAGTAATTACCGAACAGAGGCTATAGTCTCACGCGAGAGGACTTCAGCCCTGTATTGCTGCTGAATAAGCCGAGAGTGCGCGCACGAATCGAGATCTTGGAAAAGTAAATAAAGAGAGAAAGCTCTCATTACCGGCGGTCTAATTTAGGGGGACAATATCCGAGTCATATCATTGGCTATGGTCAAGCACTGTCGATGCGTAACGATTCCGCTGTTATAGTATAAAAAAAGAAAAAGAAAAAAAAAAACAGTAGGGGGAATGTAATGGGGCGCAGCAGCGTTCGAGAAAATGGTAATTTAGCACTTTCTTAATCGAACTCAATAACGCACTTCCATTTTCTTTACCCTGTTCATTTTGCCGTAGCGAAGTTCTACCGTCGTATTTAAATTAATTCGCTCACGTATTTTAGGGCGCGCACCTATACGAATTGCGCAGCTTCACGAGGACGAAGGTGCTTAGGCTGCCCCTTCATTTATACATCGCTAGAGTTTCCTATAGAGCATCGCCCGGACGTAACACAAACAAATTTGACCTAGCAGGTATGAGGTGCATATATACCACAGTCTTTATCTGCCGTGGAGGCGTAGTGGCTTTAGAGTTGCGCTGCTATCCCGTGAGCGCGCGGGATCAAATCCCGACCACGGTGGCCGCATTTCGATGGGGGATACATGCAAAAACGCCCATGTACCACGCATTGGGTGCAGGTTAAAGAACCCCAGGTGGTAAAATTTAATCCGGAGTTCCCAATTCATAATCATATCGTTGTTATGGCACGTAAAACTCCACAATTTAATTTAATTACCACAGTTGTGGCCTCGTGGTTGAAGTATATACGTATGCATGGCGTGCGTACATCATACGTCATACGTGCATACGTCAGCCGTGGCTTCGTGCATTCAGTGTTCGCCTCGGCGGCGGGAGCTTATGGGTTCGAAACCTGTTCGAAACCAGGGGTCGCCGGTCACTCACGGCAGTATCATGACCCGGCTCAACATTCTTTTTTGTTAGGGAGCGAACATGTAGACTCGCGTGCAAGCCACTTCTTTCCGCTAACTGAAAACACTGAACACTAAGATGGAACGACACTCGGCTGGGTCAATGCGCAGTCTGTTGGTCGCAGCTGACAAATGTTCTTTAATGTTCTTTAATGTATCTTTTTCGTTAGCCTTCGCTAAGGAAAAACAGAGAGTATGACGCCACGTCGCGGCACTAAAGATCTCTTTGACCAATATTTCACCCATATACAAAATTGGCGACTGCAGCAGTGGATAAAAATCACCTGCTACGCATGGAGATTTTTAATCACTGCTACAGACGTTCCCTAAGCATGTATGCCCTTTAATGTATCTTTTTAGAGATATACACTAGGTGGAATCTGGTTCAATGATGCCCTGCTTGGAGCAAGAAATGCAACTCGTCAACAATCCACACGTATGTTGCCATATTTTATCGGCGCGTGTAGCTAAGCTGAGACAAAAATGTCGCTTAAATTTCCGCTAAATTTTGCCTCAAGGTCGCTAAAATTGTCGCCAAACGCTAGTCGAGTGAATTTTAGATAACGTACATGTTTTGGAGGAAGGAAGGAAAGAGTGGAGAAGGAAAGGCAGGGAGGATAACCAGTTTAGCACAACCGGTTTGCTACCATACACATGGGAGCGGGATGGGGGAGAATGAAAGATGGGGAGGAGAGAGAGAGCACATAGCACAGCACACACATCGTCAGTCACAGTCCGTCACTCTTGCGTGGTACGTGACATAACTGTCACAGCCGCTTGACCAAGCCCGTTTCTTTCAAAAAACCTAAGTAGTCCCTTCGTTGCCTTCAGCTGCGATGTCTTCTGTCGACGACATCTGAGAATCGTTTCAACTCACATTGGTATAATGTCAAGAATGACATTGGTATAATGCGCTAGAACGGACGCCAGGTACTGTCTCTGAACATTATACACAGGACAGTCGCATAGAATGTGTTCTAGCGTCTTCTCGCAAAGACAGGCACTGGAAAGAGCGTTGTCGGCCATTCCAATAAGAAATGAATAAGATTTCATGAAAGCCACCCCTAGCCATAAGCGATGAAGCAGAGTGGCCTCTCTTCGGCGGAGTCTACTTGGCATACAGACATGCATCAAAGAGGGTAGGTGGTATTAACGATTGCTCCGGTTGGCCAGGCTGCTTGGTGTGCACCATAGAGAGAGCGTGATCTCCTGTGCAAGCACTCGAAGTCTGCTGGGTGCGTCGGACCGTGAAAGTGGTATGGCCTCATCCTGTGTGTCTTCAAGAGCTGCCCGAGCGGCATTACTTCGTTCCCTATGTCGCCGCAGTGACTTGACAGCCACTGAAACGTCACGTGGCGTCCTTTCTGAGGTGAAGTATGGAGTAGGCATCTAATATCGAATACGAGATGTTCGTATGGCCCGCGGCGCAGAGCTGATAGCACAGATTGTAGGGCTGCCTTTGAGTCACTGAAGATTGACCATTGTCGAGGTGGTTGCCGATTGACTAAACAAAGTGCAGGGCGCAGCGCAGCTACTTCCGCAGTTGTCGATGTCGTTGCGTGGTCAGTCCTGAAGCTGATGGTAATAGCTCTTGCTGGGTTTGTAGAACCATTCAGTATACTGGAGGTTTGTAGAACCATCAGTATAAATATGTGCACTGTCCGCATACCTCTCGTGCAAAAGAAGCAGAGACAGTTGTTTCAGCACAGGTGGCGACAGCGACGGTTCCTGGTACACTGAGATGTACTGTGGGGCTAATAAGACACCAAGCAGCGCATCGATGGTTTAGATGCAGCGCTGAAGCCCGAGGGAAGTTTGTCGTTGTACTTGACGATAGTTTTAGAGAACGATGCTTGGCGCCTTTCTGAAGGTAGTGTTGCAAGGTGGTTATAGGGGGCACGTGTAAAATGTCTGATGTGCGTTCTCAGGGCTTCCACCATAATGCGAGTTTGCATTGGATGGTCCCCAGCAATCGCAATAGTTGCCTCTGTTGACGTGCATCTGGGCAAACCAAGGTAAACTCCGAGTGCTTGAGCTTGTGCTGCCTTAACAACACGAATATTTGTCTTGCAAGTGTTGCTCAGTACAGATAGACTATATCTTAGAAAACCGAGAAATCGAGCTCTGTAGAGTTTCAGCATTGCGTCTACTGACATCCCCTATGTCTTTCCTGCCAAGTATTTAAACAACTGGGCAGTTGCTTGCTTAAACAACTGGGCAGTTGCAAGGAAAATGGCTGCGGCCTGTTTACCTCACTTTCAAAGTATGGCTATGAGTGCCGCAGTTTAAACGATCTTCGTTTCCAAATTTTACTTTTGTGGGTATTATAGCGAAAACACTCATCCGCAATGCAATACAGGTTCACAAAATTGTTCCTATATACGCAAGTATGGGTCATACTCATGAACGCTGGTCGACGAAAATTTGATAGGAACATAAGAGAATGTAGGCCAAAGTGCGGGTCAACTAGAAATAGTTCTTATGAGGGAACGCTTCCACGAACTGGGTGCCAGGGCAAATCAACGACAAGTGAACTTTTAGGACAATTAAATCTTCCTGGGCGCGTGGGCAGCTGGGTGTGAAATGTATTTGGTCATCGCTTAAAGTTCAAAACAAATGGATTACCAGCTGCGAAACCTGGGAAGCCGTGTTGCCAGTGTTGTGAGTTCTATAGCTACATTGTCCCGTAACCAAGCGGGCTCAGTAAACGTATCATAGTACGGCGCGCGTGTTCTTTTCCTAACCATCAACGATATCCGTCGGATATCAATACTCGGATATCGATAACTCGGATATTGACCAGATTCCTTAGCTATCCGCTGAACGTGAAATAGAATATGCAAAGCCAGGAGCTTTAGCTCCAGAACTCTTTCTTTCTTTCTTTCTTTCTTTCTTTCTTTCTTTCTTTCTTTCTTTCTTTCTTTCTTTCTTTCTTTCTTTCTTTCTTTCTTTCTTTCTTTCTTTCTTTAACAGCCTAATGAAGTAACTGAGCTTCTGTGTAACACTTTCTATTCGTTTAGAGGGCTGTTCGTTCCCATTATGTCGAAATAACAACGAATGACTCTCAACACTGTTCCCTTACATCACCATAGACTTCTCCAGAGTTCGACAATATTTCCCTGCCTGTTGGTTTGCTTTCAGCATAATGGGGAGAATTGTAACGCGCGCAAACGCTCAAGCACGTATTGATGCGAAGCGAAAGACGCAAAGACACCGCTGTCGCGCTTCTTTCCATGCTGATTGCCGCGGACAGCCAGGGGAAGTCTCCAACACTGGCTGCTCAAGCACGTATACACGACGACCAAGTGCGTTGTCTGCAAGTGACCTAAGTCTTCAGCGTGCGGCAGTAGCACGTCGGTAGTTGGAGGACGAGCTGCGTCTCTCGTTTAATGGATCCCGTAAGTGCGGAGCACTCTGCGTACTTATACCGTAACAAGCTCTCCGCGAGCGCTATGGAAGGCGAATCCTGCGAAATCGGTCTTCGGGCGGGAATTTGCAGTATCTATCCATCTATCGCTGAGACCTATTGGAGAAGGCTTGCTTGATCTCGCCGCGATGCCCTGGAGCAGTGTCGTAACCAGCGCCCGACGATGCTTGTGCAACTCTTGTTCACGGTACTTTCTGTACCGCGAACAGTTTTATCTTGTGCTTATTTTGAACAGCGCTTTGCACAAATGTCACTAATATTCGTGTCTCTGCTTCTTAGGGAAAACGCGAGTAGCCTTCCGAAGATCCAGTTGGAGGACATTCATGAATAACGCCGCTCCTCACGCGTTCCTTCAAACGCACGAAATTTCACAAAAGCAGCGATCGCGCTAAATCTTCAACGCGAAAGCTTGTAAGGCATGCTCCCTCTTGGTTTACTAGCGTAGCTCATTGGATGTGAGCGAAAATTTTTTTTCCGACCTTGTTTTCCGCTATAGCTCTTTTTCTGTCCAGAAGTAGCGCAGCATCGCCAAGGAAATGTCTCAAAGTAGTAGAAGGTGCTGTACGTGGGAGGGGAAAATACTTAACAGAAGCTCAAGAATGACATGACACTCACGCTCTCGGAGAACTTAAATGTTCTTCGCGGACCTCTCACGATAGAGGTGTGCGCGGCGCAACGGCACACGCGTTTGTAGTGATGCGCGATGGGAAAAGCTACAGTGGAAGATGAAATACGCCTCGTGCATTATGTCACGCCAGACAAATCAATATAATAAGAAAAGGCAAGTGGGTTAGAGCTATTTTCTTCATGCTGTACAGCATGAAGAAAATAGCTCTAACCCGCTTGCTTTTTCTTATCTTTTCTTTGCTGATCGTGGCATAAGAAATAGCAGTATACTGCCACGTGGCAGTAGACTGCTATTTCTTATGCCACAGTGTCACGGAGTGGCATAGTTTCGAGTCATCGACATGCCGATTTAACGGGTGTCAAAAACGTCGTGGTCTCACGGTACGGCATAGTTTCGAGACAGCGACACGCCGATAAACGGGCGCCGTATGGCCGGCGGCCGCTGTTGCTTCTGTGCTTGTCAACGGACCCAAGTGTGTGCGTGTGTGTCTGTGTGGTGCAGTGTGGGGGTGCGACCTCTGACAGTAGGGGGGGGGGGGGGGGGGATCATCCGTTCCCTCGCCCTTGATTAAAAGGGGCGCGGCCAAGACTTTTGGGAGGAGTCATGAGATAATTAGGTGAACCGTCACCCATACGTGCCGTTCCCTGACCCAAGGAACGAGAGAAAGGAGAGGCTATTTAAGCGCAGGTTTTAAGCCTTGCTAATCAGTCTATAAGCCGAGCCTGTAATCTGCTGAGAAGCAGTAGAGGAGCTAGTGCCGTCCAGTATCGCCTGGGGCCGCCTAGCCGCGTCGGAGCTCCGAGTAACTAGTTGACGTACGAGACGACAAACCGACGTCTGCAACGAATCTCACGGTAGTTTGCCTCAAGTTAGCTCAACCTGCTTGACGGAAGTCGTCAGATCTAGACTCCCGGGAAACGCAGCCCAGCAATCGCATTCACCTCAACAAGATTGGCTCGCCGGCATTCTTCGGGAAACCTCTGCGCGCCGAGTTCACGGTTTATGGACTTGCTGCTGCTGCCCGGCCACGCGTATGACATCGTAGGTTTTCTTTTGAACTTTGTTTTCTTTGAACTTTATTTTAGTGAACTACTGTTAAGTGTATTCTTGTATATTTGATCCGCGCGCTGTATAATTTTCATATCCACTGTTAATTGCTCGTCATATTTCTTTGTCGTCATCATTAAGTTCAGGTGCGTTAGTTTTCTTGTGTTTCTTTTATTATTTTATTCATTTTTGTATCGTTGTCAGTCGATAATTATCTTGTTTTTTTTGTTTACTCCCTACTCTGACTCTTTCACTGTGTTCGCTCGAGTACGGAGCGACCAACCAGCCTGTATACCCCGTCGATCGACTTCGCGCAAACGACGAACGGAAGACAGCCGTGACACCCAGCCATTGTTGTTATTGCTTCGCAAGCTGAAAATCAAAGATAGAGGCAAGCTAATGGTGATCCGGACATTCCTATTTTGCTGGTAATCGCGGTTATTCAGAGCAATAAAATATACCTACCAAATCGGACAAGGAATGAACGAAATAGCGCATCCAAAAGGTAGAGGACCATTTTGATATGAAAATTGGGTAAAATGCTCGAAAACAGCGACGAAACATTAACGCCGCCAGCGTAGTCCTGACGTGGTGTGGACGTTCTCACCTTAGTTTAACAGAACGACGCATTTATAAATTTTTAAGTAAATTTATATGCAGTGGGGAGAGAAGGAGGGGGGCGCGTCGAAGACGAGTATAATAGACGACTGTTCTTTTGGTGGTGCGAAGGTGTGGAAATAGCAATGAAGGCACGCGTATGAAATATGCGAATGCTATTTCCCTTTTTACCTCAGAGCATTGATAGGCGCTCCAGAAAGGAACAAAAAGAAAAGATGACACACCTGCCTGCTGCCACCGTCAAATTCAGAAAAGAATGTTCAAGCTCATCCTTCCAGTAATAAACCTATTATTATGAACAGAGCTTTACAATTTACTGCTAACGAAGCTTGAGTGTTTCCCTTAAAAAAGAACCTTCATCAATGGGATCCAAGGAGTGCCGAATCAAATCGCCAATTAACATCTCCAACGGACACCGCACTATGAGCCGCCATGTCACACCACAGCTGCAAAAATTCTACGGCAAACTTTTGCGACAGAATTATGGCTGAGTTGCTGTAACTTGGAGTGTATTGCATTCTGCCGCTAAAACAAGTTGAAGGATTTTTAACTCAGGGCTGAGGCGTCTGCAATCTCATGGACTTAAAATGTAAAATCACTTGTTCTCAATTTTCTTTTTTATGCAAGTTAAAAAACACAACACCTTTGAAAATTATTCTGGAATCCCTGAGTACAGCCCCTATAATAGCCCGACAGTGCCTTCAATACGGGAGCCCCATAATTTATTTTAGATAGCGGCAGTGCGCGCACAGACCAAATGTTGAAAAGTATTTCTTTCAGGTTAAAACGTTCCTGATTTAGTAATATGTTATAAAAATATACATACAAGTTCTAGTGAGTGTCTCCGAAGGAGCCATACGCAGCAGCTCGGAATAAGCTTAAAATTTATGTATACATATCTTTAACTGAGAAGTGTTTGTCTCGTATTTTCTGCGAGTGCGTGTACGCACTCGCAGATAACGGATAAATATGTGTTGAGTATTGCAGACATGAATGGGAAACAGCCAGCAGATAACGAACGAGATCGGCGAATGTACGGTTCAATAACTGTTGACTGATAATTTCATTAAGAAGACAAAAGACGATTGCAACAATAGAACAGTACATGCTAAACAAGAACCAGTTTCGTGTAATAAACCATTGACTCAAAAAATGTCACAGTTTCGCCCTAAGGGCGAAGCAATGAATGCGATAGCAACACAGCAATGTCATACGAAGTAAGGTGAGCGGCTTTGGTAGCAATATGAATTGTAGTAAACATGAGCTGATTAAGTAAGCAGGTGTGCTGCGGCGTAAGTAGGCCGACATGAAGAGAGACTCGATGACCACGAGAAGGCGCGTGTGAAACGGTGGTGTTGATGAGAAGCGCTGCCCGTGGGCAGCGCGTGCGAAGGGACACACCTGTAGCGCTGCACTGCCGATCCGGGCAGCATTGCATGTGTAGCGTGCGTTGTAAAATGTGGCCTGATTATTACTAACTGTGGTGTGAGCGCGCACAAACAAACATGAATAGATCACACTGAATGACTGCAGACAACGACTCTCAAAACGCTGGCAGCACGCGCATATACGCCGCAGCGGGCGAAGGTACGTGCGGTCTATCGCTTCAACGGAAACTAAGCGGCGAATGCACAGCGCATAAAGATCAGAGCCGCGTGGAGATAAGAGACAGTGCGAGCGAGCGACGAGCGCGGTGGTTGGCAGAGTAGAAGTGCACCCCCCCCCCCCCCCCCCGCTCCCTCCGGCGCTCGCTTCCCGCTTCCTTGCTTGCGCGTGGAAGATTGAGTGCGTTCGCTCTCCGTGACAGCGTGCGTCCCCCACGCTTCCGCTCGGGCATACGGGGCGCGGCGAAGATTTTATCTATACGGAACCTCACGGCGACGGCGACGCCGACGGCAGAAATCCGGTGGAAGTGTCCATATAATTGCTATCGCAATAAAACTTGCTTCCCTGAATAAATCTGGCTACATGGTATGGTTCTAGGGAAAAGTTCCTGCAAAGCACATCCGATATTTTGTGGGTGGACCAAGTCGTCGAACATAATGTACAACTGCTGAAAATGTTTAATGGTTTGCGACTAATGCGATTACATTAAGAAAGTCCTGCAATTACATTTCCCGCGTGCCAGTGTCGCTCTTACGAAGAGTAATGATTTACTTGGACGTAGTTTGATATATGGGCAACTATTCTGTGGCCAGCTTCTTTGCAAGGATAAATTGCTGGATAATTACATAATGATACCGTAAGTCGGTAGTATGAGGTTAAATGTCACATACATTAGTGAAACCTAATGTATGCGACATTTGCACTGCTAAGTAAGTATACTTCACCCAATTTTCGTGGCTGTCTGTCGTAGGTATGATCACACCGTTTATGATCAAGTTTCTTTAGCGGAAAACGTTGCTAGAAAAGTAGACTCAATTTATGTCCACCCAAGGTTCAGTCGTTGGTCAGTGACGTGTGAGCCATCGTAGTTGTGCGAGCCATCGCTGCTTTTGGGTGGCACTGAAGACATTCCTTTAAATAGCCTCCAACATTTTTTTTTCTGTGCAGGTAAAAAAATAAATAAAAAGCTGCAAGACATAATTACGCAGTTTTTCTGTAATACTTGCGATACACTTGCGACTATAAGCACCACGTTATGCTCTTATCAAATCACTATTACCCCATGGAGCCTTCAAAACTTAGTTCATCTCAGCAACATTCCACTCCCACCGGTGAGCATGTGTGCAGTAGTATTGTCGTTTGTAATGAATGACAGAGATCAGGAATAAAACCGCGAATGCCCCTTAAAGGGAACATGAATACGTACGCCAGAGAATCATCTCGTGCGATTTTCCCTGTCCTCTCTTCTCCTTTTCATTCGCGTCCCCAACTTGCTCTGCCACGTCGTGAACCTTTGGGTGGGGGCGTTTTATTTAGTATCTCAGGAACGCCTGAGATACTAAATATACACTTGTATGTGAAACAATTAGTGCCCGCCTTGTGTGATGTACCCTCTCACTGTGTGCACACTAAACAAAGTCAGGTGCCACTCTTTTGATCCCTGTTCTGAAGCTGTTTATGCAGTGAGCTGATTTTGCCCTCGTTTCGCTGATCATGACTGCTCGTGACCGCGGCGTGTTCTTTGTTGCTGCGTCACTGGGATGGGCCTCGCCTTCATGCCTGCGTGACCTGTAAGGGAACTGATTTCTGCGAGCGCGGATAGCTGATGCAGCATCAGTAATTTTCCTACCCACCCCCTTGTTTTTGTGAAGGCACTCCCTTAATTCGCAAAAAATGTTGTTTTTTACACACTTCCGGGAATTCTGTTTAATAGCGCGGGAAGAAGAGCATGTACGCGAAGGGATACATTTTTTATAGCTGGCTTGTGGTGGAACAAACTACGACCTATACACGAAAGAAAGTACTCCGAATACGACGACCGCCCGGGCTTCAAAGCGCCATGGGCAGATCACCACAGCCACCGTCGAGTGCTCCTTTTCGGCCCTCAACCGAGTTTTGCCGTCAGAGAGAAGCCGCCTCCTCCCTAACCACGTGTATGAGCTGCAGGACAACACCATTGAAGGACCGAAACTGCCAGACGCGCCCGAGATGCCACTGACAATGACCGACGTGTTTTTATCGATTTTATCACAAAAGTGGTGGAATGTTATAGCAAGAAACCCAGGTGGTTGTAACTGTTCGAAATTTGGTTGAGAATGCGCACATACATTTGTAGCGGTATAGTTTTTTTATTAGTAGGTAGTACATAGATGCTCACGTCTTGGTTTATATTTATTTTGCTGGTTAAGTTACTGAATGAATGATCAGCATGTGCAAAGTGCCTGTGCTTGTACATTTTCAACCAATTGTTCTGTATAGCAGCCGTAAATTCATATTGTCACGTAGTAGTGACGTTGAAGAAAACAGTCGCAAAACTGTGAAAGACGAAACGAACTTTTTATTGGGCGAACATGTGCCCACAAAAGCAAGTTGCACTCGAAGCACAACGATAGCAGCGAACACAGTCGGCGATTGTAGAAGTCTGATCAGCGGCGAAACGCGTCGGTTTTTATACATCAGTCATTGAAGGTTCCAGATTAATCCCTGGTGCCCGCGTGTCTTCCAAAAAGTACTATGCAATTCGCGTTGCTCATACAATCAGATTACATAAGCGTCGCTGGCAATAGACAACGGATAGAAGCATCGATAACGTTCGAGAAACTTCCGATACATGCAGGCGCGTCCTGTGCATAGCGAAAACGTTTAACATTTGTTAGCCGGTGAAAAGCGGTCACCGGTGAAAGATAAACATGTACACGTGTCAATATCTAGATGTGTCAATGTCATGCAAATCGTGGTGGCGGATATGAAAGCTCCGATATATACCCATAGAGTAACATATACAAGGATAAGCGGGGACACTTTCATAGGCTCCTGCGGCTGATTATAGTCCTTATATATATTAAAGTCCCTATATAGGGACTTCAGCTGATTTGGGTTCTCAGCGCACCTAGGGGGTGTGTGGAATCTACACAGACTCAGAGATTGGGACCGCAGGAAAACTAATCTCGAAGGCTGTCTTCTGGCGATTAGAAAAAAGCGATCTTGGAGAAGCCCCCAAGATCGCTTCCGTGCGAGTGCTCGTCCCGGAGGTTATATTTTGATTTTTTAACGCGTTGCTTGCATGCATCGAGTAGCTTCGTGTAAGCTGTAACGCCAGAGCAGCAAGCACACGATGCCACTGTGTGCTTATGCAGACATTTTAAATAAACATTACAAGTGTTGGAAGAGACGAAACTTTATTTTCAAGTCATATTCTCAGTAAGCACATGCACACTTTTTTTTTCGCAACGTTCAATGAACGCAAGCACAAAATATGGGTGCACTGCACAATGCAAGACATGCCAATATAGCTGCCATATGTTGAGAATAAATTTCACAAAAGGAATAAACAGGCGATATTATGAAAACCCCCACAAAACAGTATAACTTCAGAAGACAGCACTGTTATTAAAGAGAAAAATAACGCTCGTCTTTTGAGGCTGGACCTTTCTTATTAAGTAGTAGTTTCGGGCTACATAGCAAACAAGGAATGAAGGCTGCTCACTACAGTTGGCAGCCAACCACGCTCTCTCCCTGTCCTGCCGTTGTTACTGTACCACGTAACACAGCAGTAATTCCAGGAGCACTTGACTACGTGTACCGGCGAGTACCAACTCACGCCGACACACTTTCTCGCGCCAAGAAACGATTTTCTCGCAAACGCGAAGAACACAAAAAAAGCTCTCTGCGCCGAACAGCACAATGCTACAAATGTCTACTTACGGCTGAAGTGACAAATACATAAGCAATTTGCAAAGTAATGAAGGTAAAAAAGAACGTAATGAAGGCGTTCTTACCAAGCAGCAGACAAGCAGACGTTCAGGCAGACGAACTCAGCGAAGACCACGGAGACGTTATCGCACATCTTTTACAGCGTCGTCTTGCCTGATCACACCATGGCCGGTATTTTGTAGCGATGCGTTATGCTTTATTCTTTACTATTCTTATCATCCACCGCTCACGGCCGGCTGATCCCGTTGATATCGTCTACGTCTACAGCCACATAGACAAGTTGACGTATAGTTCACTAGAAAGGTTTCTGCAGTAGATAACTAGTACGATCGTTCCCTTGGAGACAGGGAGTGTTGTATTGCCCTCTAGCGGGCGGCATGAAGCTGCATAGCTCCGCCGCTTTTAGGCTGGAGTGGCCACTCTTGTAATCGTATGTTACTCTATGATATACCTTCCGTGTGTGTGTACAGTGTTGAGCATTTATTCGACTTCCTGGTGTTTATGTAGAGGACCCATTTTATGTAGTCCTTGTTCTATAGTTTTGTCCATAAATGCGACTATAGTCATTGTGTAAAGTGGAGTAATTGTTCACAATCTTTGTCATGAGTCTCCGAGTCATAAACGTTGCTAGTCCTACGCGACATATCAATGACATAAATAAAAAAATAAGAAAAAGTCAGCAGATCCAACGAGTTGGAATCTATATACAGCGGAGCTTTGTGTGAGTGCATAAAAAGTCGAAACACGAGTACACGCACGCACGCAGGCACACAAGCGCGGGTGCAAACAAATTATACCGGCCTTTTGTTTAGCGGAGTTACTGACTATTAGCGAGTACAACGGATGCCTTAAACGCATCATGGTTTCAGAGGCAGCATGTGCATACGTACGTAGCGCAATTCTAATCTATTTTATCTGTAAGAAGCGTTTCCTTCCTCATTACCATGCAGCCACGGATGTGCGAATGTGAGCTTTCTGGTTCTTTTTTTTTCTTTCCCCTGCACGGTCGGTGCCACCGCAGCCGCGGAATGGATGAATGGATACTATGAGTATCCCCGTTGAAACGGGGTGGTGGGTTGCGCCACCAAGCTCTTGTTATTATTTTGCCTAATGTCCTACCTTTATTTTTGAGAAACACGCAAATGCGGAGAATTCCAAGGATCAACCTCTTCAAACCATTATTGGGAACTCTGCTTCTGTACGTCTCCGTTGTTTGTGGTCTCCCTACTTTTCTGCCACTAAACCTCCAACCGCCTCTTACTAATCTCTATAGAAGACATGTTTACTTTGCCCCTGCTATGCCTGAACCCAAGGGCTTCAAGGAGGTCACAGGAGCCTAGACTTGCAGCTGGGTAGATTTCTTGACATTCTAATAAAACATGTTCCACCGTTTCTCTAGCCTTACCACAGCAAACACATGCGTTTTCGTCCTTGGTGTACCTTGCTTTATAATTACTCGTTCTAAGGCATCTTGATCTCGCTTCGAAAAGTAAGGAGCTTCCCTTTGAGTTATCATAAATTGTTTCTTTCCAGATTTCGTTTTTTTCCTTTGAGGTACGTAGTTAGTCATAGTAGGTTTATTTTCCATTCCCGCCAGCCAGAACCTTGTCTCAGCCTCCCTCAGTTTGCGTTTGACGTTCTTTGTTGCCGTGTTGCTGGCCATACCGGTCGCATATTTGCTGGTAAGCTTCCTAGTTCTTTTCCTCCACTCTGAGTCAATGTTTTGCCTGTACAAATGCCTGAAAACCCCTCTTGCACCCCATCTACTTTCTTGCATTTTCCTTAGTCGTTCTTCAAAATCAATTTTACTCTGAGCCTCCCTTACTTCAAAATTTGTCCAGCCCATATCACCCTGCACAGCTTCATTCGTAGTTTTCCCGTGGGCGCCCAACGCGAGGGAGGCGTCCCACTGACCTTTGGTTGCCGTCGAGTCCTGATTGTACCCCTGACTTCAAGCAAACAACCGCATTTATAAATGTAAGCCCTGGAACCATTACACCTTTCCACATACCCCGGAGCACATCGTACCTATTGTATCCCCATAGCGCCCTGTGTTTAATTATGGCCGCATTTCTCTTCCCCTTTGCTATTATTGTTTTTTCCTGTGTCTCCAGATATCTATCGCCTTCGTTAATCCATATACCAAGGTATTTGTATTCTTTTACCCGAGGCATTTCCTGGCCATGTATCAACACTGTCTGTTCACTGTTTTCATTGAATACCATAAACCTGATTTTTAACGCTAAATTTTAATCCTAAATTCTCACATTCTTCTCCACAGATATCAGCCAGACGTTGCATATCACTTTGCTTGTTAGCAAGCAACAAAATGTCGTCCGCATAAAATAAACCTGGAAGCTGCTGCTCAACTATTGTGCCGGCTTGTTTGTATGAGAGGTTAAACTCGATATTGATTCCTTGTAGCGCCCTTCCCATCCATACCACGTACATAATAAACAGCAGCAGGGATAAAGGGTAACCCTGTCTCAGTCCCTTGTTGATACCTACTTTATCCTCGCTCGTCATCCCTTCCCATTCAACGTACACGGCATTTTCTCGGTAAATCTCCCTCTATAGCTGTATACAGTCGTTGCCTATACCTTCCCCTTCCAGAATATTCCACAAAATGCTGCGATCTACGTTGTCATACGCTCCGGTAGTGTCTACAAAAGTCACATATAGCGGTCTCTTTTCTTCTCTGGATATTTCAATACACTCAGTAAGGACAAATAAGTTATCATCCAGACGCCTACCGATTCTGAAACCATACTGAAGTTATCCCAATATGCCATTATTCTCCGCCCATGCTTGCAGCTTCAATTTAATCGCCTGCATTGCTAACCTGTATATTACCGATGTAATGGTCAACGGTCTATACGAGTGAATTCTATCTTTTACCCCCTTACCTTTATAAATTAAATTTATCATACTTTGTCGCCAACTGTCTGGTATTCGCCTATGTTGTAAGCATTTTTCTACTGCTTCGAACAGAGCTTCCTTACTTTTTGGTCCTAGCTCGTTAATCAGTCTAACGGTAACCTCGTCTAAACCTCTGGCTGTGCATTTCGGAGTTTTCTCTTCAGCTTTCCTTCAGTTTAAATTACTCAGCACCAACTCCTTCTCCGTCTGGTTCTTGTTCATTCTCTTTTTTTTTTCCCTCAGAAACAACCTCGCCATTGCCCTGAAATGATTCGCTGTTATTTTTTCGAACGTAATTTAATGCCCCGTCCCCTTACAGCTTGTTTCCATCTTCGTCAAGGATATGTTGCTGTAGTGTTTCCAACTTCCTGCCTAATACGTTAATGTGGTTACAAAATATTCTAGGTGCGGCCTTCTTTTTCTCACGCATTTCTGACAACCCATGTTCACTTTCACCTTTAATCTTTGCTTGAACTAATATTTGAACCATGGTTTTTTTCCCGCGGTATATTTCCCATTTTCTGTCTATTTCATCCTGCGGCAACTGTGCATTTTTTGCCTGCCTGTGTTCTCGTGATGCTTTCTTTCGTTCGTCGATCGCCTCCCGTATCTCCCTGTTCCACCAGCTTTTCAGCTTCCTTTTTCCTTTCCAAAAAGCATGTTGCTTCTCTTTCCTCATTTCTCTCGTCATTACACTTGCAAGCTCACTATATTCCCACTCCTTGTTTGGCCATTTGTCAAGCTCTTTCTCGACTCTTGTGGTTATATTTGCTATTTGTTCATCGTTCAAATTTGGAATGGTCACTTTGCGTTCCTTGCTCTCTTTCCCAACTGTATATCCCATTTTCAAAATGATGCGTTTATAGTCACTCCCTATGCTGCTATACCCTTTCTCGTCAATGACCATTTCTTTCAACTTATCATAAATTCTTTTCTCATCAGACAGTATCGATGGCCGATTGTCTATTGCCGCCTTCCCGTGTGATCTGGCCATCACATTTTGGCCCCGTATTCACGATAACGAGGGCAGGTTGCTGACAGAGATCTAGCATTAACCTCCCGTTGTTGTCGGTGTAACCATCTAGATCCTGTATATATGTGGGCATTCATGTCACCCAACAGGATAATTTCGCCCTCATTCCCGAACCTCTTAATGTCCACACTTAGGCATTTCACTAACTCTTGATTCTTTCCTTTGCAATTTTTCCCTGTCCATAAATACGTCACTCCCAGCCAAGTTTTCTTTCCACTGACTGTGCCTGATAGCCAAAGATGCTCTTTACACTCTGAATTTACTCTTTCCCATTTGGCCCCCTGATGCTTGAGCATTCAGACTCCCCCTCCCTTTCTTTCCAATTTGGTTCGGTTGCACCCTTCCCAAACATAATTATCAATGAATGGTGGCTCTTCTAAGTCTCTAAGGTGCGTTTCGGTAACCGCGTACACACCTATTTGTTCTCTATTTAATTGCTCCTCAATCTCTAACCACTTTTCCTTTCTTGTACCACCCTGCATGTTTATGTAACCTATTCCGCAGCGCGCTCTTTTCTTTCTCGTTTTTCTGTTACCGGTGCTGCTAGTCAGAGGTTCCCCTAAGGGACCTTCTTCATTACTACTTACCCTGGCCTCCTGAGCGCTCGTGGGCCCCCAAAAAAATCAATTGCACGACCAGCGAGTCGCCAGCCCACTTCACGTCCAAGCCTGTGATCGAAGCGGATTCCGTCTCTTTGAAAGCCACCGTACCTTCTCACTTCCCTGTTAACTTCCACAACCTCGAAACCTTTCTCTCTGCTCACTTTCCAAATCCCCTCATTAGTGGCCGCAACTGCTTTTTGTACGTTAATATCACGTACAGGTACCTCCGGCACAGTGCATACCACAATCGGCACCCGTGGAGACACTTCGCGTAAGTATTGTACACCCTTCGCCAAACGCTGGGCTAGTCCCGTCCTTTTCCTGGCACTTGTCTCCACGCGGTGGTGATGATGATGATGATGATGATGATGATGATGATGATGATTTATTATCATCCGCTGTGAAACAGGGCGGCGACAAATAGTCACCTAGCTTAATTGATTTAATCAGGTATTATACATGTTCTTAATCTAGCATTTTTGTATACCTCTCATTATTCTTTTTCCTTTTCAAAAATTTACCTTGTACCTCTACCTATGATTTTAAGAGATCAGATCGTATCCATCTTTTCCCTACTTTTTTCGGCCAGTACTCTAATCGTCTTTTGCTTATCTCTACGGCTGATCTGTTGATGTTTCCTTCCACTTTAAACCCAAGCGCTTCTGGGAGTTGCACGTTACCTACGGTTCTCGCTGGGTGGATCCCGTCGCATTCCATTAGGATGTGCTGAGTGGTCTCTAGATCTTTACTGCACCATACACATGCCTCATCTAGTTCCGAATATTTGCTCCGGTATGTTTTGGTCCTTAGGCAACCGGCTCGAGCCTCAAATAGCAAGGCACTGCCTTTTGTGTTATCGTACAGATTTCCCCTTCTAATTTCTTTCTTCTCATTCTTGTAAACCTCCATTGTCCTTTTTGTTTCCATTCTTTGCATCTAATTCATGGTCTCTATTTCTCTCACTTTCTTTCTGATGACTCCTGGTTGTCTATTTACAGTTTCGATTATCCTGTACTTGGTTGCCAACTTCCTTGACCTCTTCCTCCATTCTGTGTCCACGCTTTTCATGTACAGATACTTGTGCACTTTAGCCGCCTATTTATTTTCATCCATGTTCCTGAGCCTTTCTTCAAAACTAATTTTGCTCTGTGATTCTCTGACTTCAAAAGAGGCCCAACCCATGTCACCCTGCACTGCCTCATTTGTGGTATTACCGTGGGCTCCCAAAGCCAACCGGCCTACTGATCTTTGGTTAACTTCCAAACCTGACAAGATATCCGATTTTAAGCATAGAATGGCATTTGCGAATGTTAGCGCTGGCACCATTACTCCTTTTCAGATTACACGCGCCACCTCATACTTAATGTGGCCCCACAGTGCTCTGTGTTTTATTATTGCTGCATTCCGCTTCCCCTTTATTTTCAGATTATCTTGGTGGTTGCTTGAGTAATTCTTTCCTTCGTTTATGTGTACGCCGAGGTACTTATATTGCTTCACTATGTGTATTACTTGCTGTTGAATTGACACCACGAAGTTACTCGTCTCTTCATTTAAAGATCATATTTCCTGATTTCTCTGTGCCAAACTTAAGATCTAGATTTGTCGCTGCATTCCCACAGATATTCGCAAGTATCTGTAAATCTGTTTTATTGTCCGCTAGTAGCACAACGTCGTGTGCGTACATCAGTCAAGGGACCTTCCGTTGCACCATTTGTCCATCACGCATGTAGGATAAATCAAAACCTAATTCGCTGTTTTCCAGTCGTCTTTCTATAGCCTTGACGTAAAGCGTGAACAACAATGGTGACAGAGGGCATCCTTGCTTCAATCCTTGGTGAATTCCCACCATTTCATTTCCTTTTCGACCTTCCCATACCACTTGTACTTGGTTGTCTCTATATATCTCCCTCAGCAGCTCCACGAAATCGTCATCTATGCCTTCGTATTGAAGAATATCCCACAATTCCCTGTCTACGTTGTCATAAGCTCCTTTAATATCTAGAAATGCTATCCATAAAGGTCTTTTCTGAGCTACTGAAATCTCTATGCACTGAGTTAGTACAAACATGTTATCCTCTAAGCGTCTGCCTGGCCTGAACCCATTCTGTAGTTCCCCCAATACATCGTTTTTTTCCACCCACTTCGACAGTTCTAATTTTATGGCTTGCATTGCCATTCTTTGTATCACCGACGTTACTGTAACTGGCCTGTACGAGGTCGTCTTATCCTTATCTCCTTTGCATTTGTAGATGAGATTCATCTTGCTTTCACGCCATCCAACGGGAATTTTCTTTGTTCTAATCACTTGCTCTATGGCATTAGTCAGCAGTGCCTTGCTTTTTGGACCGAGGTTTTTGATTAGCTGTATTGGGAGTTCATCGGGTCCTGCTGCCGTGTTGTTAGGGACAGTTTCTGCTGCCTTTTTCCAATAAAAGCTTTCTATGCTAAATTTTGATCTCTCTGGCCTCTCTGCAGCTGTTGCTGGATCTGTTGTCTGAACTACGCTTTTTCTACGCGGATGCATGGAGACAAGTGCCATCTGGTGGTGATGCAATTCCCAGCGGCAGTGACGCGCGTCTCCTCAGTTGTGATGGGGAGGCCCATATTCGGCGACAGAACAGCCACGCAGCTCCCACGGTCTCGAAAACCCGGCGATGTTCGCAAAGAAAAGCTTCGCTTTTAATATGATTACCGCTTCTCCTCTACCTTCAGCGTATTAATCCTTCACGTGTATCCCTGCTTCGCCTACAAAACTACTCTATAGTGGAGGAGCGGCACAAACACGCGCCAACATGCCAGGGTATATGTCTGTTAAGCACGGCGACGGCAGCGCTACCGCATCCGCATGCAACGCATTTCTTCAATACTAAAACACTTTTGCCCATGAGCGCCCTTATATGTCGACGTTTTAACTTGGAAATAACGGTTCCGTAAACAGCTCCTCATAAGCGGCGCCTGTAGTCGGAGAAAAATTACATGTCTTTTGGATGGTGTTGCAAGAAGCGGTGTGCTGCGGAGTTACAATCGGTTACATCACCCTGCGGTCTTCGGAAGGATTTATTGTATGTGTTTGGCCTTACGGAATTACGGTTACGTTGGTCGTTTTAGCCCGATGAGAGCGTAAAGTGACCGAGAAGAAATTTAAGGGCGGAAATGCCATTGCCGTTTTGTGCTTTTGGCTTCGTTTAATTTTGCTCCTTCTTCTTTATTTCTTACTTTACACTCAGCGTTTTTCTTGCAAGCGAGCATACCTTGCTTGACCTGTTAAGCTTGACTATATTTGACTACGTTATCCCTGAGCAGAGCTTAACCTTTTAATGGGCGACTAAGTGGAGACACAGTGGTTGGATCTCATGAGCAGACAGTGTCAGCAAGCTTAGCATTTCCCTTTATTGCACTAAGCCTATAGTCACGAGAACTTTTCTTGCGCAAGAAATCATGACATGTGCACCGACAATTAGAATGTGCCTCGCGATGTAGATTACGTATAAATTGTTCATCTAAGCACGACATTCGAAAATTCGGTTGGGCCTCCTGCTGACGTCACCAAATCGTCCGTAGACCGAAATTATATTTCTTCTTTATTGGTGCACGGGGTTGGTCAAAGACTGCCTGCTTTGCAGCTTTACCATGAACTATCGAAGTATGGAGTTTTCGAAGATGTGAAAGTTGGGGGTTTCGGCGCGTGTCTGATTTGTCTAAAGAACTGCGGAGTGAAAGCACGATCGGTGCCCAGCTCCTCATTCGAGGTCAAACCAATTAAAGACACATAATTTATTCAGTGTCATGTATAAAGTAATTTCTTACAAATGATTCAATGTGCACTTGGATTTCTTAATTACTGCCATCATCATCATAATCATCATTATCATCATCACAATGAGCCTATTTTCATGTCCACAGCAGGACGAAGGCCTCTCCCAGTGATCTCCATTTACCCGTGTCTTGCGCTAGCTGATTCCAACTTCCACCTGCAAATTTCCTAATTTGATCACCCCACCTAATTTTCTGCCGTCCTCGACTGCGCTTCCTTTCCCCATGGCACCCTTTCTTTAAGGGTCCACTGGTTATCTGCCTCACGCATTACATGGCCGGCCCAGCTCCATTTTTTTTCTGTTAATGTAAATTAGAATGTCGGCTATCCCCGTTTTCTTTCTGATCTACACCCCTCTCTTCCTGTCTCTTAACGTTACACCTAATATTTTTCGTTCCAGCGCTCTTTGCGCGGTCCTTAACTTGTTCTCAAGCTTCTTTGTTAAACTCCAAGTTTCTGCCCCATATGCTAGCACCAATAGATTGCAATGATTGTTCTTAATTGCTGTAATATTGGTCAATCCTTCTATCACACAATATTTATGAAATGAGGTTCTTTTAATCTAAAATTATTCATGCCCTGTGCTTCTGTGGTAAAAGTTGGGCACTATGAAAGCAAACTGCAGTGCTGCTTATCGCTTGCTATATTTTTAATACTCTGGGCCATTCCACTTATCGGTTGAGCTAGGAAATGGCGTTGATTCGTTGATAGGCAATTAACTGACTAGGCCAAATTATGGCTCTGTGGTTACATCTCACATTTATTTTCAGCGTTAAAATTTGTTGATTATAATCGACCGTCATATATGTTGAAGGAGTAATGAAGATGATGATGATGATGATGATGATGATGATGATGATGATGATGATGCCTCAATCAATGGCACAACCCACTGTGGGGGATAGGCAACGAACCGGGTGGTATTATGATAGAAATTTAAAATAAATTTGTTTAGAAATAAGTAAGTAATGAAAATTAAAGGAAAATAAATAAATAATTGAAGATGTGAAACGAACCGATAATAAAAGAATTAAGTAGTCTATACCAAGTTAGTCAGCCTTACCTAGATAGGAGTATTAATATCAATTTAATAATTAATTAAATACAGTAAACGATAGAAGTAAATTTTGAATAATAATACTAACACTAATATAATTGTGATTTTGTGGCATTACTTTTTGAATTTGCTAAATCTATAATTTATTGAAGAAAAAATCAATCAATCATGGAAATATGGGAAAATATTAATAAGGCAATCTTTTTGTGTCACAAAGAAAATTATAAATTGCTCGGCAAACATTCCCGTGGCCATACCCTAACACCGTGGCTCCAAGTGAGAGTATAACTGGACTGCTTAAAGGCAGTCCTAGATTGCGAAGTGGGATTTCCAAACATCGTTGTCGATGATTAGAAAAGCGCCGACACGATAATAAAAAGTGATCGATGGATTCTGGTTCATTGCACACGTAGCATAATGGGGATGCCGCCAGACCACATCTGTGCAAGTAAAAATTTAGTTGTGGAATACGGCAACGCAGCCTTGTAAATGTTACTTCGAATTGCCGGTTAGGACACCACTGTCGGTTCCAAGAATAATTTAGATGTATAAAATCTGTATATTTTGCTAACGCGAGGCTTTTCTTGTCTTCGCTCAAAGAAAACTGTCTATATCTGGCTGCAGTGATATGCGCAGTTGCCGGCAGCACAGATATTGCCGGACCTTTTAAAGAAGCTCGTGCTAAAGAATCAGCTATTTCATTAAGTTGGATGTCTCGGTGGCCTGGTACCCATACTAAATGAACTAACCTTAAGTGGGGTGGAGCTAATGTGTAAAACGTGTTCAAAGCTGTCGAATTTGTAGACACGTTAAGCGCGCTGCATACAGAAAGGGAATCTGTGACGATAACAACTTTTGTGACATTTAGCGGTAACTTTCGCAATGCAAGAACTATTGCCAGAAGTTCGGCCTGAAAAACTGATGTGTAATCTGGCAGGCGAAGTGAAAAAGACCAATCGAGGGATGGTGAGTAAATTCCCACGCCTGCCTTCTCTTCACACAAGGAAGCATCAGTCGCTATTACATCTATTGGGAAATGGGCCAAATAGTCTTGCAAAGGGCATTCAAATATGTTGGTGGCAGTAGTTTTGCGTTATTGGGGAAAATGTCCGCAAATTCTATTTGAAGGGACAATGTGGACCTATCAAACGGAATGATTTCCCTAATGCGAACATTTAAAGGTGCTAATTGTGCCTGCACAAATACAACCTGCGGGGTATGTAACCGGGGCCACGTGTTCTCAAAAAATAAATTTGGTTCACTAATAAATATATATTCTGTACGTCTAAGAGGAGATTCATAAGTCCTTAAGTAGGTTTGAACCGTAAGCATGCGGAATCTCGTGTGAAGAGAAGGTAATCGTGCTTCCTGGTATAACACGTTATTAGCAACGAATTTAGGCAGACCTAAACATAATCGAAGAGCTTCTCTTTCTAAAAGAAGAAGTGGTCTTATTTTATATTTTGCACTTCCGGAAAACAAAACACAGCCAAATTCTAGAATCGGTCGTAGATACATGCGGTAGATCATAATTAATGTGTCACTTCGCATACCAGAACGCCGGTTACTGATTCTACGTAATAAACCTACAGCTCGTGTCCCTTTCGTTGCAATATTTTCTATGTGAGAACGCCAGTTAAGTTTTTCATCATATGTGACACCCAGGTACTTAAGCGACTCTACCTGTAGGATGGTTCTCTGATCATATACTAATGATAAATGTATCGGTCCGGAAAGCGGAAAGACAAGGACTGAACTTTTGTTTACGTTTAGTGACAGGTGAAGGGTGTGAAGCCACTTCTCTAGAATACATAGGTACGTTTGCAAGGACATGTAAAGGGAATTTATGTCTCTTGCTGTCGCGAAAAATGCGATGTCGTCTGCATAGACATAGAGATGAACTTCCCGGCGCAGTGGAATCGAACTCGTCACAAGGTTAAATAGTACAGGAGACAGAACAGCCCCCTGGGGCACCCCTCTTGTCTGATCGAACTTTGTTGAAGAAAATCCGTTTTGAAAACAATAAAATTTTCTGTTTCTTAGAAATGCAAAAATCCATGTTGTGATATATTTCGGAAAATCTGTCCAGTAGTAGTGGGTACTCGACACTGTCATAAGGTTTCGCCACGTCAAGAGTCACTAAAGCACTCAATTCTTTTCTATTCCGAGCAAGTTGAATACGGCTTTCCAAGTCTACATGCGCACACCAAATGGAGAGACCAGGCCGGAAACCTATTTGACTTGGGCTCAGTAACGAATTTTTAGATATATGATCCATCATGCGATCATATAGAACTCTTTCAATAAGTTTTACCATATTTGACGTAAGAGAAATAGGCCGAATATTGTCAAGATTGTAGCCAGCTCCTTGTTAAAATTTTTAAGTAGCGGAATTATTTCGGCTGTCCTCCATTCTTGAGGAATCCAAGCATTTTTTAGAGAATAACTTACTGTGTTCAGTAGTTCCTCAGGAGACATTGCAAACAAAATTTTTAGCATGGCATTGGAAATGCCATCAGCACCTGGGGCTGAGGCAGGCAAAGATCTAACGATATTGGAAAGCTCTGGCATTGTGACTTCCACAAAGTCATCCGCGATGGGAGGTCTTAATGACCCATTTGGCAAACATGATGTTAGGCGTTGTGCTAAGCCCTTTGCTATGAATTCTAATGAAGCAGACATCTTGCGTGGTGAAGGGATTACCGACGCAATATTAACTGGTGTTGGTATAAACTTTCTATACCGAAGGAATCTGAATAGAGCTTTTTGTTGTTAGGCTTAGAGAGGAATGCATGATGTTTTTCATCATATTCGTCTTTGGCATGTGATACTGTTCTCTTGAATGTGGCAGCTGCAAACTTATAATAACTCCAGTTATTCGGAGACTGATTGTAAAGTAGTTTTTTCCAAGCAGCTTTTCGACGTCTATAATTCCGCGTGCATTCCGAATTACACCAAGGAGAGTGAGTACTTTTATCTTTGGTAACATTAAACTGATACCTTTTATAAGAACTTTTTAATACAGCGCAAAGGCTCATGGCTTTGATGTCATCCGGCACCGTTATCTGGGAGTTTAGGGTCGCTTTTAAAATACTCTCAAATTTCTGGTAATTAACAAAAGTGCGCGCCGGAGACTCTAAAGAAGTAAGAGGGCACACAATATCAAACCGAATGGGTAGATGGTCACTGTTTGAGGCAGAGTCGACTGTAGACCAGGAAGTGACGGACATTCCCGAACTGGCAAATGTTAGATCCAATGCTGATTTATAAAGGCCTTGAATAAACGTAACTGCTTTCGCATTTAGGCAACAACAATTTTGATTATTAGCCCAATCCAACAATCTCTTTCCACATGAGTCTGTTCTGAAACCCCAAGCCACATGATGCGAATTAAAGTCTCCCGCTATCACAATTTCTTCCCTACAAGATTTTACAACGGTATCAAGAAATTTAATGTCTTGAACACCTGCGGGAAAATATACATTAACTAAAGAAAACGAGGAACAACCAGGAATATTTACATCTAATGCTAATATCTCGCACTCCGTAGACATATACTGATATGATATGTTTGCTTTGTGGCATATTTTAGTTGTTATCAAGAAAGCAAGTCCTCCGCCTCTCGATGGACGGTCCGATCTAAATAAACGATAGTCTCTTATGTTGAAATCTTGGCCATTTGAGAGCCAAGTCTCCTGCAAAAGAATAATGTCGGGAGAAAATTGTGAACAAAAATATATTAAATCTGTAGCTGCAGAACTAATGGAACGGCAGTTCCACCGTAATACCTTTAAAACACCTATGATGAATTAATACCTACTTTAGAAATCACCTGCTCTAAAATACTGTCTTTTAAAAAATCTCTCTTCGAAAGACTGTCTTTACCGTGTTCAGTGGGTTTTGATTGAGGGATAGAACTTGAAGAATTTGGGTTAGCATCTGTCTTGGAAAGACTATCTTTAACAACTTTTTTGGTTTTTGAGTGCGGGACAGAGGTGGATGAATTATCATTAGGTGATCTTGTGCGTTTCAGCGTCGGAAGACCCATTTCTACATCCTGGCTGTTTTCCGACACTGATCCAGAGAAGCATCCGTTGTCGGTTGCTTCTCTGGACCTTGTATTTTCAACGTTTTCTGCGATGATTGGCGAGGGATCTATTAGCTGCCCATCGTTCGATGTAAGGGGATGTGTAGGAGTCTTTAAGTTAGTGTTAGAACTCGCTACAGAACTGAAAAGTTGAATCATTTGAGATGTCATCACATGAGCTAGAGTCTCTGACAGGTTTGAGTTTAGTCGTTCTATAGCTTTTGACATCGCTTTTTCGACCGCTATCGCAATAGCATCGGAAAGGGTTGAGTCTGCAACCATTTGTTGGCGGGCTGTCACTCCTGCATATCCCTTAGATCTTCCCTGGACCTCAGCAACAGCATCACGGCGTGAGCAACGTCTCCTTTCAATTACTTCTATAATTTGAAGTTCCTGTGTTCTCGTAGGACAATTCGAGTAGTTAGTGGGATGACCACCACTACAGAGACAGCATTTCTCTTCTTCAGATGTGCAGTCACTAAAATTGTGGTTGTCACCGCAATTACGGCAACGTGGCGCAGATCTGCAGCCCCTCACGTTGTGACCGAATCGCCAACAGTTGGCGCATTGCATAGAATGCGTGGAGCCAAAGCTTCAACTTTATAAATTAGGGGCCAGACCTTGATTTCTGTCGGACGCATTGTCCCAGCACATGTGATTATCACTGACTCAGTTGGAGTCTTCTTATTATCAATCACTCGGCTACACCGGTAAACGGAGATGACACCAGCCACCGAAAACATCTCTAAAATTTCTTCCGGGGTTAAACTGACGCCTATATACACCTCGTACAATGCCTCTAGAGCATGCAAGATGCGGTGGAACGAAACATCTCACCGGATGTGAAGCGAATGTTGAGCAATTGAGCAGTTCCTTGGCACAGTTGTGGTCTGGCGAGCAACATAAAATACCTCCCCTGCCGAAATGGCGGACCTCAGTGATCTGTCGGAAGTGAGTTGATGCCTTCTGCAACTCCACCTGAATCGTCTTCGGGTTCTTCATGTTAATTATACCCCCGTCGGTAGGCACCATGGCCACGGGAACGTTGCCGGTTCCACTGCGGAGAAAAAACTCAAGCGGTAGCTCCTGGGGAGCCACCGAGGCTGACCACGGGGAAGCCCCGAGGCCAGGTGATGAGACAGACATTAAGCAAGGCTGAATAGCTCAAAAATACATAAGAATTTATTAAACGGAAATAGAAAGAGTAACGTAAAAGAGCAAGGTGAACAAAGAAAATACCACTCGATACTTGACCCAAGCCCCCAAAGCAGGAGATGCTATTACAGCGATCAAACGCAGGAACGTAGGAATCGAACGCCAAGGCGGCTGGCACAGCAGCGTTGGCCTCGTGACGACAGGGACCTCGTTGGCCTCATGACGGCAGGGACCAATAATGAAGGAGTTCACAAATTCGATTTTACACACAGTCACCTTCGTCTTCGTCATCATTATCAGCCTGTTTATCCCCACTACAAGACGATCGGTCTCTCCTAATGAACACACTACTCATGGTGTAGATTAACCTAGAACAATTGCTTAAGTCACCTCTGTCCTAATTCATTGTTAGCAAGAATTTTGTCCACCTCTTCAGAGATTAGTCTGAAAGGTCGTCTCTATAATGGCAACAAACTACTCTTAATTTTATTAAATGAATTGATTAGTATAGATATAGCATGTGGTACTCCTAAAGGCAGTGCTCAAGTTTAAAGCCTATAAAGCTTGCTTAGTCCTTGTCTACAGTAGCAAATAATTAATGAGGTATTTGTTACGATAGGCGCGTGGGATGGCACCTCTGATAGGAATCGTAGTAATTATACCACGCCACGCATCTGAAACCTGCCTGTAAAACTGACATGGTGTCATGTGGCGAATAACAAGAAAAATATTTTTCGCGTGATTGCTTTGTTGGAATGCGCTCAACTTTAGGCACAAAAGTTCGACAATTATCACGACAAAAGTGTTTAGAATTAATGCGGTTGCATCTTGCAAGCTTTGTCGTTTTAATTTTAATAGTGTCACACCATTCAAGACTTCTTGACAGCAAGCAAAACATTCGATTTATGCCTTTTTTTACATTGCTGGAGATAATTTACATGCCAACAATATCACATGAACTACAAGACCGCGGCTTTATTCGACTGTGCGAGAATCTTTAGGTGGCCCCACAGCAAAGTATATCGCATAGACACGCAGCAAGTCACTTACTCTGCTAAACAGTATCTGTTATAGCCCCGCAGCTGAATTATCCCACCTTTGTAAACGTCGCTGCTTTTCATTTCGCTTTCTTTGCCATTTTATTGAGTACGTGATTAGAGGGGGCGCGTCGCTCTGTAATGTATTCTAATGTGCTAACGCTACTGGCTTTCGCTTGTTATAATTTGTTTAACACAAACAATTTCTCCTTAGTGCATTGTGCATTAAAATATTGAAGAGCAATTCTGTTGATATTGTTTTCAGTCTTTGATGCCAGCCAGAACCCCAGACTGCGAGCATGCATATTTTTGCACCGGCTTGCTTTTCTCAGGAAAGAAGCGCCTGTTATGTGAAATACGGTGATTAGATAGATCTCTGCGCAATCCTAATCCAGGTAATATTACTATCAGCTGATGTGAACTGACGATCCAGATAAAAAATAACTGGAATGCTGCTTTAGATATTACGATATTTGTTTAACTGAATCGGCTATTCCGCATATTCCATAATTTTTTCTATGGAACGCGTGTTCTTAAGTAAAAGGAGCTTTTTTGTAACAAAGTTCCTTTTACTAGGTGGAACCTATGCGTAACCAGATTAAGAGTGTACACCCGGCGGTTTTGGCTGTTCGCGCATGGGTTGTTTGGCGGCGACGCGCTCATTGCTGTTGAAAAATTATGAAGCTCATGAGAAGCCGCCCCTTTGTACAGGTGGCATCTGTAAGGGGACAATGTGTTGAAGCGTGGAACGATGAAGGGCAGGCGCACCACGCATTTTCATGGGAGGAGCATCTCGTGCATTCATGACTTCACTATATCAATCGCCCTCATCCTTTTTCCTCCCCATGCATTCTCTCCTTTCGCTCTTCCCCCATGGCCCACCACTTCGCGCTTCCAACTGCTGTTGAGCTACAAACGGATCCCAAAGATAGCCTACACAAAACTGAGGCGACACGCGACTTCCTGATCCGTTTAGTGAGTTTTAGAGCAGATTACGATACTCTAATGCTCTGCCGGCTGAGCGTTGTGTGCACGGTTGGGTTAGGTAAAGCGTGAGCGTTACCTAACCTGTCCTAACATAGCCTTGCAATTTCAGTATTCTCATTGCGATCATTGAGGAGGCCAGAGCCTCCGAACAAGACTCTCGGATGTGTATTTTGTCTGAGAAAGTCCACGGCGGTTAGTGAGTAGCTGCGTCCTGTGCCGGCATCGTACAGTGGGAGCAAGAGTCGACCGGTAGCTAAAATATGCGTAAAAAGTTTTACAAGTGGCTCGGTCTGCACCGTATGACAGAGCACGGAGTCAGATATCGCCCTCTCTGTCTAGTTTTATGCCAAAAGCAACGGGTATCGTTAGAACGAAACATGAATTTGATTAGACAAACTGTTCGGATGATTTTGTTGCATAATAATCAGGAACAAATTACATAATTTTTATATACAAAAACATACAAACACACATAAACAGCTGCAAATACACGCTATGCGAACTCTTATTGCGTCAGATTATGCAAGACCACTCGTGCGTACATCAAAAGAAGCTTTGCAACATCGCGCCGGCTATATCCGTGCGGATTACGCTCCCCAACGGGATTCGGCGCAAACACCCATTGCGATGGGCGGTATACTCAGCGAATGCGCGCGGACGAAACGCACGCTAAGCGCTTCTTCATGCAATCATGCCGGCTCTACACGAGCGGAAGGTAAACGGAGTGAGTCGTATGTATATATCCCTGCGTGAGAAAAAGACAGACCTTAGGAACCACCCTCAATTTGTCATTGTCTGTGTGCAGCAGCCCTCTGCGTGGCGCATCCGTTCGTTTTCAGGGGCCACATAAGAACACCAAAGCGTACGTGAAAAGAGGACTCCCTTTCGCTTGTTCTCGCATTCACAAGCGCGTCTTACCGGGGAACGCACTCTGCACAGCACGTGTAACATCCATGACACTCGGCCGTCATGCTTGATAGTGTTTTGCAATTTTACAATCTCCGAGATATTTCTTGCCCTTTTATGTCCCCTCAGAGCAAAATATCCTTATTTTTTATTTAAGTGTAAGTTAAGGACAAAGAGAGAGAGAGAGAGAGAGATTTGAGGTTTTAAGTATTACGAAGATTTGCTTCTCCATTCGAAGCGAAGAACATAAAACACGCGGCACAGAAGCACAACGTAAAAATGAAGGTAAAGAAGTGGGGAAAGGATGGACATGGCGTCGTGCAGATAGGTGAAAGACGCTCACATGGAGGTATCAAGACCAGTCATACAATGCGAATGCAACATTGGCATGAACTTTATACGGACGCACGCAGTTGTGCACTAGTTATCTATACTTGCATCGTGCAGATATGCCTATAATATAATACGCAAGTGTTAAAGAGTCCAGCTTTAAAAAAAGCTTTTAAGAAATGATTACTTAGAGGGAAAACGCTTTAATTGCAAACACACTGCATCGGGAAAGCAAATGGACACTGAATGCTTTCTATGGCAAACACACTCATGCATTCGCCCGTACAAAACGAGAAATGCAACCCCGAGTGACGCGGAGTACTTATCTTCTCTTCGCTATGAGACATACGTGTGACGAGAATGCACGCCTTTGTTTCGCGCAAAGTGAAGTGACGCAGTTTGCCTTCTCCTTCATCTTCCCTTTTATGGTGCATCCAGACGAAGGACCGAATCCGGATTTTTAGCGGACGCGGACGACTATGCCACGGACCGTCCGGCTGCAGGCGCATCCACACGGCGGACGAAACCCTAGCAGACGACAGCGCCACCGAGCCGGATTACTCTCGACCGCAGCCTCTGCGCTGGCTAGCAGCAGACTGGTTTGAGAGTTTCTTCCTACAAAATGGAGGCCAGCTAAAAGCAAAGTTTGGGCAGTTTGGCCGCGATGGCTGTTGTTATGTTCGAGATTGACGAGGACTTTGATTTGTTTCCACGAAAACGGCGTTGTTGGCGGAAAGACTGGATGGGAAGGAAATAATTGGGGGTCCAAAACCTGCTCTACGAAGAGCTCCTGAAGACTGACCTCGACGAATACTGGAGGCTGCATCGTGTAAGCAGAGAGCAGTTTCTGCAACTGCTGTCGCGCGTGGGGCCCCGCATACGAAGGGAGGATACCGTTATGCGCCGTTCTATATCAGCGGAAACCACGGTGTAAGAAATATACTTTTACACCGTGCTGCAGGTCACACTGCGGTACCTTGCTTCAGGTAAGTATCACACATTTACAGGTTATTACAGAGATCGCCGTGGTAAATGTATATCGGTTTAAAACTGAGCTTGGTGCTGATCGAAGGCCGCTACACAAGTGTCTTTAAGTGCGTTCGTGTGGTAGTGTACAAGCTCAATCGCGCCCGAAATATTCAATGCAGATCCAGAGGGTTCACGTGGAAGGGGTATCACGAGTGCGCACAAGTTTTGTATGGCCGTGCTGTCGGCACCGACTTTCTGCATAAACATGCATGAGATAATATTGATCTGTGTACACTTAACTACACCACTGAGTCTGCTTGGTTTTCGCTGATACTCTATTCATTTACTGCTCTGAAACAACCAGATATCACATGTATTTGTACACGTCCTACTTTTTTGTAGTCTGCTAGCAAGCAGTTGATGGAGATTTTTTTTTCTTTGCAGGAGAGTCACTATTCCCTGATTGTGACGGTGTCCGCATAATCTGCACGGCTGAGGTCCCACAAAGTGGGAAACTCTTCCACGATGTGGTTGAAATAAAAGGCGGCATCATCGCACAAATTCATTGTTCATAGAAGTGAACGAAACCAGGAGCTATGAAGCACTGAAACCAGGCGCCAGCAAACAAAGTACTGATGCTGACTGCAATGCGGCTGTCCCCGAGCAGGAGAGAAGTGTATACTGGTTGCCAGACACTGCGTGTTTATAAGCTAAAGATGCGGCTTTACCCCGCCAGAATCCGGATGTGAAAAACGGCTTGGCGTTATCCGTCCGCGTGCCTCCCGGACGAGGCGCAGACGAGGCAAATCGCTGATGTGCGGTCACGTGACGCGCCGTCCGGCCCTGCAAATCCGGATTTGGTCCTTCGTCTGGATGCACCATTACTAACACGCTCGCAAAATTGCGCTGCTCTCCTGATGTAGAAAACTTGCGGACACTATAGCTCTCATCTTCAGTAACGCACCACTGTGCACGTGTACCAGGGCGCCTATGGTTCCGCCTGTTATGCGCCAATTTCGGCTTGTTTCTATCCCCGAGTCATTTGACATGTTCGTCAATAACCTGCCCTCGTAATAATAATAATAATAATAATAATAATAATAATAATAATAATAATAATAATAATAATAATAATAATAATAATAATAATAATAATAATAATAATAATAGGTAATATGGCGCATCATCTTACATTCATTAGTGCTCTTGTATGGCCGGATCACCGAGCGGCCTAAACTGGAGCATTAATTTCTACCTGTAACTTTCACCGGAAAAGGAAAAAGCGACAAAAAAAGTGTTTACAACCATTGCTTTGCGCACGGTATCGCTTTGCACTCAGCGATCACGGTTGGCTTTTATCCGGTTTCTCTCAACGCTTTAAAAAATGTAAGCCATCTTTCAACAACAAGCATGAAACAAATTTTAATACGTGGCAGAAGAGTTTCAAATACGTGTTCCGCCAGAGAAAGAATCTGTTCATTTTGGGCATTTTTGAACAAGCCATGCAGATAATTTGGGTTGTGTTGCGTGTGTGTGCGTATTTTAGAGGTTTCTCTCGTTGGCAGGAGTTCATTTTGTTACCCTGACACAGATACAACAGTGACGACGAAAGATTACGGAGAGGCTAGTATTAAAGAGAGTAAGCAACGGAGACTCTGCAGGTAGGGTTTGATTACTTCGCAGCATATGTAATGTTTCCCGCATGGAATAGAAAACGAGGGTAAGAAGAACAACAATTTTGGTTCCGACAAAGCTACAGGCGCTCTAAACGGCGCAACTACTGGATTGGTCGACGCTTGCGCGATAACTCTCATATTGCGCCATACTGTACGATTTTGTTCTCTTGGCGTGCTTACAGGACACAAGTCTCGATGATCTTGGCCCTTTCGAGACGTACGGCAACTCGCGAACAGCGTACCAGTGTTACTTCTCGAAGCGCGCTGAATCGAAGACCACAACGCGTAGAACAGTGACAGAAACACAGGCACGGAAGAATCAAGCGGGACCACCAGCATAATTTTTTTCCTGCGGTTTCGTATTTGTGCCGCAGTAAAGGGGAAAATGGGGAACGACCCTAATCATTGACTTAGGTGACTGCTAGTGGCACTCGCACCTCGGCGTTGGTGTACCCTGGTGTAGGCCGGGACACCGAAGTCGGAGGAGCGAGCGAACGGAACTGGCAGGAAACCACCAGGCAGAGAGGAGCGGCCGAGGGAGCGAAGGAGGGCGAGGAGGGCGCGACGCGTAGCCCCCTAGTGGACGGCGCACGAAGCGCACCTTAACCGGAGCAGGTGCGCGCCGGGGGAGTAGAAGCGAGAGAGTAGGGAGTGACGTCACCTCTCCGCTGTGTTAGGCAGGCGTTCACTCTGTGTGAGGTGATGTGTAGCTCTAATTAGCTTGTTTTATATTATTCAGTAATGAGCGGGTACCCCTAGTTTAAGTGTGATGTCACTGATGACGTTACTTCTGGTCTTGCAGTTTCACGGGAACCTGTACTGATGCGGTGGGTAACTAAAGTGTGCGATTGTGTGCTTTGGTGTACGGCAATTAGACTTTCCTTAATTGTTTCTAATTATACTGACACCTAATTAGCTCTTTACTGTGCTAAACCTATGCTCTGATGTCATATCTATCATTAACAATAAGTAGAACCATCGATATCTAGCTGTTTTTATTTTTTATGATTTATTTTCAATTTCATCCCACCTCTGTGACAAACTGCAAGTCGGTCCCCAACCGGAAGTTGCTGCGCAAGAAACTAAAGTATCACTCGGTGCTCGTGCCACTAAAAAAAAAAAAAAAAAAAAGAAAAAGGAAGAAGAAGATAAAGAGCCGTAAAAAGACACGCTACCCTGCACCACATCATGCTTATCATCATCAGCCTAGATTTGTGTCCACTGCAGGAAGAAGGCCTCTCCCTGCGATCTCCAATTACCCCTGTCTTGCGCTAGCTGATTCCAACTTGTGCCTGCAAATTTCCTAACTCCATCACCCCACCTAGTTTTCTGCCGTCCTCGACTGCGCTTCCCGTCTCTTGGTATCCATTCTGTAACTCTAATGATCCACCGGTTACCGATCCTACGCATTACATGGCCGGCCCAGCTACATTTTCCCCCCTTAATATCGGCTATCCCCATTTGCTCTCTGATCCGCACCGCTCTCTTCCTGTCTCTTCACGTTAGGTCTAATATTTTATTGCGATAGCAATTATATGGACACTCAAAAGCAGATTTCTGCCGTCGGCGTCGCCGTCGCCGTCGCCGTCGCCGTCGCCGTGAGGTTCCGTATGACGTCAATGGAGATGAAATCGTCGCCGCGCGCCGAACGCTGTATGTGCGAGTGAAAGGGCGCGAGGGGCGCGCGCTTTCACGGGGAGTGAACGCACGGGTGAGAACAAACGCGCGTTCTGCGCCGTGCTCGCTTAAGGGCTGCAGAAGTAGGCGTCTCTTTCCTCGTTTACAATCACCATATATGTAGAGCAAACGCGCCTTCTTCCGACGCGCGAGAGGCCGTGGGGGAGGGGGGGAGGGGAAGGGAAGGGAGGTGACGTTTAGCTGCGGCACCAAGTGCCTATTTATATCAGAGGCTCCGGCAACATTCACCAACGCCGCACGCATTTTGAGCGAACGCGGGCAAAACGCCGACGGCGTCGACAACAGTTCTGCGTGTTGCCGGTGCTGCTGCATGTCCAAGTTTATACAGCTGATAAAGCTAATATCATTACTCAGTATAGCTCTCTACAAATTTGCTATCGCAATTGATGCTTCGCCTTTCAGGTGAAACTGCGACTTTTTTCGTTCCATCACTCTTTGTGCGGTCCTTAACGTCTTCTCGAGCTTCTTTGTTCACCTCCAAGTTTCTGCCCCATATGTTAGCACCGGTAGAATGCAATGATTGTACAATTTTATTTTCAACGACAGTGGTAATCTCCCAGTCAGGATTTGGTAATGCCGGCCGTATGCACTCCAACCCATTTTTATTCTTCTGTAAATTTCTTTCTGATGATCAGGGGCCCCTGTGAGTAATTGACCTAGATAAACGTACTCCTTTACAGACTCTAGAGGCTGACTGGCGATCCTGAATTCTTGTTCTCTTGTCAGGCTATTGAACATTATCTTCGTCTTCTGCATGTTATTCTTCAACCCCACTCTTACACCTTCTCGGTTAAGGTCCTCAATCATTTGTTGTAATTCGTCCCCATTGTTGCTGAATAGGACAATGTCATCTGCAAACCGAAGGTTGCTGAGATATTCGCCGTTGCGAGAGGGAACTGTGGCGCTATAGCGTCTACGGGAGCTGCAAGCAGGGCGGTTCAGCTAGCACGCAAATGATGATTAGAGCATGGATTCGCCTAAACTACGTGCTGCTGGCTTTTAAACGGCTTCGTGACTTTGGAGACTGATCATTTTCTAGATTGTTATAAACAATTAAAGAAACATTATTAAAATTGTCCCTCGGCAGGATTTCAACACAGGTGCTCTCGCATTGAGGCCCGATATTGAAACCACTACGCCACGGACGCATGGACATGTAAGTGGAACCACTGCAGTTAGCAGTTATTATGCGTGCTCGCAGAATCTTATTGCCTTCGGCATTACAAAACAGTCTTGATTGCTTCGAAATTTAGGCCAATGAACGCAGATAATGCGTTCATTGTTTAGGAGAAAATGCACAGAAGCTCGTCGCATACACTGGAAAAAGGAGAGACGGTCCGCTAATCATCCCACGAGCCCCCTGGAAAACAAATTCGGGATGTTAAAAGTGACACGATGGAACATGCACAGAAGCTCGTCGGGTGTGACGTAGTGATGTGTGTACAATGTAACATTAACGCACGGTAGACAGTATATTGGGAAAGCATCAAGATGAGTCTTAAGGAGCACAACAACAATTGTCACAAGGACGTTTGAAGCCGCAACACGAAAATCAGACAAATTCATGTACTAACCATTATTGCCATGGTGGCTGAATTATCGCAGCGTCAGAGTTCCATGTATAGTAGTTATCGTTGTAGTTATCGTAGGAAAGAAACTCTATGGCTTGGGATGAGTTACTTGCTGATAACTGTAAGATATTTCAAAATAAATAAATAGGTATTTAAGTACCTTGCCACTTAGATCGCCATCTTTGTTTTCAACGATGACCCTGAACGGTTTTTTTTTTGTGAGTTTTGACGAAGAAGAGTGGTCGGAGAGAAACCTATATTTGACGCTTTTGTGAAACTTCGCAATGATGATTTTTCCGCACACCTTGCGTACCTGTTCTAGCTCTCGCTGGTCGAGGTCCGTTGCCACGAAGTTTTATTTAATGCTTGCATTAGTTTACCTTTGTAGGCTCCGTTACCCATTACAACAAAACGCGTCGTTTTATCTGACAACAAGAACGCGATTAGAAAAAAAAAATGAATTCCGCAGTCGCTTTTATGTCACTGTGTCCGTGATTCTTTTCTGAATTTTTCATAACGCACTGTACGCGTCCAGATACAAAAACTTCTTACTTTCCTCATGGTATTCGTTCTGCGATGTTATGTACTATTTCTAGCAGCTATGTAGGCTTCAGGTATAGTTGCACTGCAAACTTACAGCCTTTATCAAGTGTGCACTGTACTTTTCTGGTAGGCGGCATCCTGAGAAGTTGATGTGGCCGGTCGCTTCATTTGTCTAATGCCATTCCTTTCTTGGTAACTCCACAAAGGCCCCTTTCCATCACCATTCACCGAGCATCGAAATTTCGATTCAGCGCCGCTTTAGAAGTAACATAAACCGACTGTACTGTCCCATTTATTGCTTTGCTAACCCAGTCTAATTCCACCCTGTTGTTTTCCCGCCTCTGTGGTTAGCATTTACTCCCACACGATATAAAAGGAAAGCGGTCACAACAGAAGGTAACGAGGTGAAACACTGCGCTGGAAATATTCGACGCAGCAGGAGCGGCACGTACGCTTCGTCGTAGCGTCCTAACCGCATTCTCTCCCTCCAACGCCATTTTCTCACGCAGACGCAGCGAGGGCCAGAGTGCACGAATCCCGCAGCCCAGGAGGTCAGCTAAGGCTCAGTTCTTTGTAGCCGAGGAATGTCACTAACAAGGTGCCCTGTTTCTCATACCTGCGTCGCTCTACCCGCGGTATAGCCTATCCTTTGATGTTTTTCTTTCGCGAGTTCCTGCCTGAGTTGTTTGAATCGAACCACGCGTAAGCAGAACTACCGCCGAAAGGAAAAGGCGTTCGCGCAAGTGAGATTGGTATTCAGATGGGCTTGTTGTCGGGCCGCTCGCCAAGTCTAGACAGTGACATTGATCTGACATTGAGAACTGACATTGAACAGTAGAAGTAACGACATCGCGCCCGATCCTAGGGTGTACATCCGATCGCCTTCAATCCATCGCGGAGAATTCGACGCGCAGCTATTTGGTGCACGCGGTTCGGCGAACACAGAATACGCCTGCGTTGCCTTCGTCGGAGGAGGACAATGGCTCTGCGGCGTGGCCGCGTCGGACTAGCTGACGGAGCGTCTGCACTTTGGCGACCGGCCGACCTCTACTATTCTTGAACGCGTTTCCGTCCCTACTTTTAGAAATCTAGCAGCGCTCGCGGGTACTACTGGCAGGACGACGACGTAGCAGTTGTCCACGATCCTTGTGACCGTTGCGTCCGTGCGGGGGGCGCCCCAGTGCAGAAACAAGCTCGGACGACGGTTCCTGCGGGCCAATTAGCGCCAGGCGGCCGTGCGAAGTGAGGTTTTTACTGTTGTAGCCGCTGCGTGAAAAATGCCGGCTAGAACGCCTTATACGCGGGAGTTGAGTACGGGACGCATTCAGCGCTCTTCTTGGAGCATGCAGCTTTTGAACAGCGGCCTTTCTCGGCCTGCGCAAAGTGAGGAAGCGGACGGAGGACCGCCTTGTGAAGCCATGTTGGGTGGCCGGTTCCGCATCTCCGAATGAACGCTTCACGACGCAGCCTCTAAATAGCATTCCCTCTTTATTCATATATCAGTGGTGCTGTCCGCTAAACAAAGGAAATTGGCGGGAAATATAACACACTTCCGAGAGAGAGCGAAAACCTTCCGTTTCAGCAATCAGGGACCTCTGTGCAGAAAAAAAAATGAATAGAGAAAGTCGCACTAGCGGTGCAAACAGAACACCGATGCTTTTTGTTAAAACAGACAGAAAGGTGTTGAAAGTTTGGCATAGGTCGTACATGACTCTTACAGATAGGAAAACCTTACAAAGGCAGTGCATTGGCCCATTCCCATACCCACAGGTGTCGAACTTCGCTGTGCAGGAGCGTGTTTGTATTCCAAAGCCGAGAATCGAACCCGCGACCTCTTGCTCAGTAGTACATGGCCATAGCCATCAAACCACTGTAGAGGTTACGAAGATGTGGTGTTAGCCTAAAACATGAATGTCCAAGAAAAGCGAAATGGTGCCAGCAAGTGCTTCGGCCCCGTCAACCCCGGATGACCATAGTAAAAGGTGAGGAGAATCGTCAACTAAATACGTTTGAACAAGAACAAACACAAGTTTGGCCAAGAACTGCTGTCTGGAACATATACTGACGCGAACGAGAGAGATAAACGGGAGGAGAAAGGCAGGGAGGTTAACCGGACAAGATTCTGGTTTGCTGCACTGCACTGGCGGAAGGGGAAGTAGAAATGAAAGACTGAAAGAACAGCGGAGAGAACCAGAAATAATAACACACAAGCTAGCTGCTGGCAGATTTTATTTCAGAATGGGCAAAATTGATCAGCCGTGAGCTGCCCAATGGAGAGGCCGGTGGCGTGTACGCGACGACGATTTGCTGCTTTCGTCGCAGTGGGGTAAGCGTGAAACAAATTTACTGTCCCAAAACTGCGTTATTACTACGTTTACCTTTCTTAACATCATTAATTAGGGCTGATCTGTCCACCCAAGGGTTTGTGAGACTACATTAGAAGGACGAATTTGTATGAACGTCTTCAACATGATGGTTTACAGTTCTGTGCTGCGATGTAGAACATATATTACCAAAAGCGGCCAGTGTTTCCCAAGTACTCCAAAGAGAAGATGAAGCGTTGACTTTGACCGTTCGAGCCGGCAAACAATGGTTTACTACCGCTTGAGCAACCTATTTCAAGAGGAATATTTTGCGTTCAAATTAGTGGGCACCGCGCATGGAGTAGACGACGTGAAGTAAACATGTGCGTGCTATAGTTTGCGAATATGTGCGCGGCTAAAGGAAGTTAACTTCTGAAGGCTGACAAAGATTAACGAAAATAGCTATGTAAAGGCACTTGTTTAATACCTGCGGATCTTTTCACTCATGAACGCATGGGACGCCATATCCATAGCGTTCGTAATAAAGAATAACGAGTTAAAGGAATCGTGCATTCGTTAACCATCGGAATGCGCGCCATTTGACAGCCTACTGTACAAGGCCAGTCGAGAACGTTCTTAGCTTTTAGAAATTTTTGACACCACTTGTTTTAGACCTAAAGCACACGGACAACTTTCGAGTGGCGAATATCACACAAGTTTATATGTTGAAAACAGCAGACCATACAAGCTGTAATATGTGGGCAACGTCAAATGAAAGCTATTGCTGACTCGTATGCTGCGTGTAAACCCCTCGCTGTGGCTTTCTCACTACCAGCCAATGAAATAACTTGTGTCTTTGTTGCAGCGGCAGATGCGCGAGTTTTTCACATAACGATGACAATCGTCTACGTCCCATATAACCTGAAGGTTCCTCGAAGTGCACTACTTCGACAGCAACGGTTCGGGAAGCCTCAATGTGACGATGCAGCGTATACAATGCGCAGAGTTTTTTTACATTTCACGCAGGCAAACGGGACGTAACGCTTGTGAGAAAACTTGCTAACGCCTGAAAAACTGCTTTCCATCGTGATCAAAGTGACCGCTCAAAGCGCAAACGGCATTTTACGTACCGCATACCACGCTTTGCTTCGGCGTCCTATACTTACTATACCCTGCGCCTGCGCTACAGATTATTGGCCGTGACCCGCCTATTAACGTGGGTCAAAACCCACGCGCGTGTGTGATGAACTCGAGCTCTCGCGGCTCATACATTACGTCCTAGAACCGTCTGCTGCAGTTTGCTACTTTCGATGCGGTGGCGGCGATTCCTAGAAGGGGCGCCGCAGTGGGCCCTCGAGGCCAATAGTAGCCACACTACCAATATCGAGATAGAAAGTGTCAGTGCAAAGGAGAATGTAAACGAAAAAGCAATCATAGTGGACACTGACATGATGGAAGGCATCGCGAAGAAAGGCAGCTAGGAGGTCTAGAAACACAGCAGAAAAGTGAGTGGGGGAGGACGAGTCAAAGGGGAAGAGAGGCGCGAGCAGTGGCTGAAGAGGTCATCTGACAGAAAAGGCGTGGTAGATAAAAGTGCTGTGCGAGGTGGGTTACACCTTACGTCAGTAAGAGAATGCATGCCTGTGTCTTATACTGTGGCTTTTCGCACGTGGTTCGCACATTAGCTCATACGTGGCGTCAAGAAGGGGGCTTGGGTATTTCTACTCCCAACGGCAGGAAGTGTCCGGTAGTCAACCGGACATTTTTGCAGTTAATTAGCTTATTTTCCTCTCTTCACATTCTCTTTTTCTTTCAAATGGCAGAAAAACTCTAATCATCCGCAGTGAGCACTGCGTTCTGAAACATTCACTTTATCAATGCATCGTACGCCTGCTGGCTAATGTAGTATGTACTCTGACAGGGCGTTTCCATGGTCCTAGGCGTAGCAATAGCCCAGTCATCAGAAGTCGAACCAGGTCGATCACCAAAGAGTGCGTAAATAGACAAGGCGACGTACAAAAAAAAAGAAAGAAAAGAAAAGGACAAATGACTTTTCTTTTTTAAAATAAGAATAGCGCACAGCTGAAAACATAGTTCGAAAGCGACGGCATTCAACTGGGCGCTGTGCCGGGTTTTTATACTCTCGCGCCGAACATTCTCGCCCATAGGAGAGAGAAACTACCATAGCCCGGAGAACGCGCGCTCGGTAGCTAACGAGCTCAACATGGGGACGCCCTTCCTCGGCAGCTAACCTTCAGACCACACTCAGGATGAGCACAATAGCAAGGGAGTTCCTGGAGTTCTTCTCGGACCCTCCCGTACCTGTGCTACCGTCACCTCTGCCTGCCACGGGGGAAGCGTACTACCGTATTTACCTCTATGTCCGGAGGAGCCACCAAATGGAACGTATGAGCCTGCACCGTTGAACAGGAGGCTGCCTTACTGCTGCATAGAGGACCTTACTGGCAGGGTTGATATATACATCTATAGATGGGTACTTCCGGCCGGACATAAGGCAGGAGGCCATAGCCTCTGTCATCCAGGAGCACGACTCCGTCAAACAAGCCCAGTTGACCTTCCCACCTACTTCCACAATGGTGGAGCTGGCTATAGTTAATCTGGCAGCCGACTACCTCATGAAACACCCGGATATCACTACCGCAGCAATCCTCTCGGATAACAGAGCAACCTTCCAGGTATCAAACGCTTGGTTCATCTTGGGGCGTCAATTATTGAGACGTTGACGACTTTGCCGCAGATCTTTCCTGGCGGAAGGTGTGACAACATCCACTTCCAGTGGAGTAAATCTCAGGTTGTCATTTCCGCCAATCAGGAGGCGGACACCCTAGCCAAATTGATCCACGCCCCTCATGTCGCAATTACTTCAGTGTACGCCTTTTGAGTGTATACGCCTGTCATCTAGGCAAACTATCCAACATGCTACAATTTATATTAGCTCCGTACCTGGATTATGCAAAACACTTTCACTGGCACTGACTAATTCGTAGAAAACGTTTTTGAGTACGTATTGCCGTGATTAACTGTGTTCAGGCGTTGTCTATGGAAATGGAGCTTATACTATACGATTATATCGCAATACGATGACCTTATGATTTTGCATACGATCTACAGAGCTCTTAGACGGCGAAGAAAAGAATGCAGGACGCTGTATACCAGCGCAAACATGTCAAACTGTGTAGCCTGCGAGCCCCCCCCCCCCCCCCCCCCCCCTTATGATATTGGGAGAATGTCTGAAATATGCTTCACGGTGCTGTAGAGGTTCCGCTTACCCTCATTGTTTGAATACCTGTATTACATGTGGCACGGGTGAGCTGCATGGTTATTGCTGAATGTCACCTCCAAAAGTGTACCATACGGAGGTGGCAAATTACCGCTATTAAGAAAGAAAGAAAAAAAGAAAGCATTTAAAGCGTAAGAACAAGAATGAGCCACTTTAACGGTAAATTGAGTTCAAGATATAATAAATGAAAGTGTTGCTCAGCTGACTTTCTATTTACAGTTAAATTAAGTACAGAGAAAGGCCCATAACCGATAACGGTGGCCTGTCGGTTACAGTAGCTCTTGCAAAAGCGGGCCTCAAGACGTTTCAACAATCACTGAAAAATTTTCCTACCACTTCCGACATGAAGAACATCCAGAGAAATTGATTCAGTGGGATCATGTGCTGCTGAGAGTCCAAGTACGACGACGTACCGTTCCGCAAATATTTCGGCTAGCTCTATTCCAAACTGGCTTTCCCCTTTCGGTGGGGTTTCCGTCCGGCAGCCATGTGAAGCTCGGTCGCGCGGGAGGGTAAGACTTTTATTTTTTACTTATTTATTTATTTTTATTCCCGACAATGGCCTCGACGACAGCTGCTATCTGGCGCCACGACAAAGAAATGTTTTTGCCATGCTGATGAGGTCTGGGAGACGTGATCCCCACGCATGGTCTCAGCCTCTTCCACGGGGCCTTCTTCCACCTAACCAAGCCTTTTGTCGGAGCGGCCATGGGAGAATGGACAATGAAGGTACGCTGTTATACGCGGCCTCCCCTCTTCTTCCATAGATTCGCCTTCATATTCTTGTCAGCGTCAGCCTGCGTTATTATTTTTTGTCTCCTCGCCAACCAACTTCTGGATAGCGAGCGTCGTATCGACGCTGAGCCAGTGTGCAGATATTGCGCCTTTAGAATGAGAGCTCATCGCAAAACTTCGCACTGTCAATTTTCTCTCTCTCTTTCTTAATATTTGTTTCATTTCATCGCGGAAATAATATGCAGCCCACTGCAGTTCTCAGTGTGTCGTAGCTGTTCCGCATTTCCAGCTCAATAGTGAGTGAGACAACTTTAATAAATATCTTGCAAAGGCCGCGCCGGGGGCAGCAGAAAGACCCTGTCTCTCGGTAGCTTCCCGGGCTTGCTGGATGGCCCAAAGTTGGTCCTGAAGATCAGAGCTAGTCAGTGCGGTTCTCCACCGCGCCCTTAGTTCATCCGGGGAGACTGCAATTCTCCTCTGAACTATTTCACAATCCCAGAGTATGCACTCTAGGGTGGCTCTTCTATCATTACATAACTTACATTTGGCCTCAGGGTATAAATCAGGAAGCATGCGGTTAAGATGTACCGGGTTTGTGTAAGTTCTGGTTTGAAGTCGGCTCCAGTCAACCACCTGAGACCTGTTTAATTTTGTGTTAGGAGGTGGATATATACACCTCGACTTTCTGTAGAATTGGGTAATGTCACTGAATGAGAAAAGTCTAGCCCTATCCATCCGTTCCATCTCCTCCTCGGCCAGAGCCCCCCCTAGTCGGGCGCGGTTAGTGAGTCCTCGCGCAACACGATGGGCAGACTCGTTAAGGTTTGGGTTGGCGGTGGATTCGCAGTCTGTATGGGTTGGGAAGCAGATGATTTCCTTGTCGTAACATTCCTCAGATGATATATGTTTGGTTTCACTGTTTAGAATTTTTGCAGCTTCAACTGATATCCGTCCTCTGGCATAATTTCGTATAGCCGATTGAGAGTCGCTAATAATGTATCTATATTTGGGAGAAGCGATAGCCAGAGCGATGGCAACCTCCTCCGCAACCTCAGAGACACTGATTTTGATTGAACACGTGCGTACGCTTTCTTGCTTTGTATTAATTGCTACTGCTGTAAATGCTTGGTGATTTGAATATTCCGCGGCGTCCACGAACAGCGCTTCCTCATCATTGCCATAGGCTTTGTGTAGAGTTTTAGCTCTGCTCGTTCTCCTGCCCTGATTGAATTCCGGGTGCATATTTTTGGGTAAATTGGGGATTTTAATCCTGCTCCTGATCTCTCTGGTCAACGTAACCTTGGGTCCTTGCTGGTTATGGTAATTTATTCGTAATTTATCGAGTATACTTCTGCCAGTCCGGCTGCTGGCGAGTCTTTCCAGCTGAGCTATCTGCTGAGCTTCAATCAATTCTTCTAAGGTGTTATGCATGCCCAGCTGCATTAATCTCTTTGTACTGGTGCTGTCGGGCAAGCCTTGGGCCTGCTTAAAAGCTTTCCTTATGAGCGTATTGATTTTGTCCTTTTCTGCCTTGTACCAGTTAAGGTACGCAGCTACGTAAATGATGTGGCTTATAGCAAAAGATTGAATGAGCCTAATAATGCTAGCCTCCTTCATTCCCTGATACTTGTTCGTGATTCTCCTAATCAGCCTAATAGCGTTAGTGACCTTGGTCACGAACTTTTTAAGGGTTTTGCCGTTAGTTCCTTTCGACTCAATATTGAGTCCCAGGACCCTAATTTGTTCAACGATGGGGATGGCCCCACCATTCTTCGTACGAATCTGTATCTCTTCGTACTCTGTCTCTTTGATGTACCCCTTGGGCGGCCTGCCCTTCAGGGTGGGTCTGTAAAGGAGAAGCTCTGATTTCTCTGGGGAGCATTCAAGCCCCGTGCCTGTAAGGTACTCCTCCACTTTACATACCGCTTCCTGTAATTTCTGTTCTATCTCTCCATCACTGCCTTGCGAGATCCATATGGTAATGCCATCCGCGTACAAGGCGTGATTGATTATTTCGATGTCTTCGAGCTTTTCCAGCAATCCTATCATAATGAGGTCAAAGAGCATGGACGATATCACGGAGCCTTGAGGCGTATCCGAACTGCCCATGTCCCTCACCTCTGACTTGAGTTCCCCCATCGTGAGGGTAGCCTTCCTATTCGTTAGGAAGTCTCGGATGTAATTGTACGCCTTTTCTCCTAGGTTTAGGTGGCTGACCTGACTGAGTATGGCCGAATGTTCTGCTTTGTCGAATGATTTCTTGAGATCCAACCCTAATATAGCTCTGGTGGACCTCGTTTTACTGTCTAGTACTTGCTGCTTGATTTGCAGCATAGCGTCCTGAGTAGAGAGTCCAGCCCGAAAGCCCAACATATAGTATTTGGATATATTTCGTTTTCTTCCATGTAATTGTTTACTCTGTTAGGGGATGCGTGCTCCATAAGCTTTCCTGCTCAAGAGGTGAGAGATATGGGCCGCAGATCTGAAATATTAATTGGTTTGCCAGGTTTGGAAATAAGTATGACCTGGGCTTCCTTCCACTGTTGTGGTATAGAGCCCTTGGTCCAGCATTCGTTTAAGTATCTCGTGATATTCTCTATTGCCTGATCATCCAGATTTTTTAGCATCTTGTTATTAATCCTGTCTGGCCCCGGGGCAGATTTCGTATTGAGTTTTTGCAGCACTGCTCTAATCTCTTGTGTAGTGAAGTCCTCATCCAAGGACACATTAGGCTTTCCCTCATACGTACCGACCATGCTCGACTATTGGGTTGGATGGAAGGTATGTAGCGCTTGCCTCAGCGATGAGTTCATCTTCCTTCCCTTTGTGCTCATGCATAAGTTTTCGCAAGTTATGTTTTTGAGCTATTTTGAGATTGTCTGGATCTAGCAGGTATTTGAGTATACGCCACGACTGGCCAGCAAAAACCTGACCATCCATAGCATTGCAGAACTCATCCCATTGCTGTTTGCATAACTGCTTGCTATGCTCTTCAATCTTTTTGTTTAACTCAGCTATTTTCTTACGTAGACTCCTATTGTACTTTTGTTGACGCCATCTATGTTGTAAAGACTGCTTCGCCTCCCACATATGTGCGAGACGACTATCAATCTTCTCTACCGGTTGGTCCGGCGTGATAGTGTGAGTGGCTACGCTTACGTCTTTGATGACGTCTCTAGCCCATTGTTCGATGTTTTCGATCGGCTCTTGCTTCTTGCCGTCTCTTATTTTGCGAAACTTATCCCAGTCGATCCATTTAACGGCTTTATTATTCTCGGCATCTACGGTTTCTTCGATCTTGATTTCTATAATTCTATGATCGCTCCCAAGGTCTTCGAAGGTGTTTCTCCTTTTAACCGTTACCACCTTGTTGACGATTGTTAGATCCGGTGTGGTATCTCTGATGAGCCCGGTCTCTATACGTGTAGGGGAGGCGGGCTCATTTACGAGCGTTAACTCTGCATCTTGAATGTCTTGCCATAGCATTTTGCCTTTTAATCTCGTATAATCATACCCCCAGGCACCGTGCTGGGCATTGAAGTCTCCCCCTATGATCAGAGGACTAGTCCCTGCCATCACCACAGCCTTTCCAAAGAGAGTTATGAAGCGCTGTCTTTTTTGGGTTGGATTACTATATAAATTTAGAATAAATATACTTGAGGATTTCCTCCATCTGGGGAGGAGCGCTATTAGCACGTGCTCAATGTCTGAGATTTGGGTTTCATGCCGAATCACCACTAGCCCTTTCCTCACTAGTGTAGTTAATGTTCTGTTATGCCCGTGCGGGGGCCCGATAGCTTGATATCCCGGCTGTTTCGCTAGTTCATGTGTTTTCTGAAGAATCATATAACGTCCGGTTTAGTCTTGTTTCTAAGGTATTGTTGCAGGACCGCCTTTTTGGCTTCGTAGCTCCTGCAATTCCACTGCCATATGATACGGTCTCTTTTCTCACGCTTTCCCATCTTACGGTGGGGTTACCGCGGAGGATGGCGGAAGGAAGGAGGGCGCTCTTAAAACAATGTTAGAAGGGCTGGAATTCCCAGCTGCTTGTAAATTTTGTGGATTCCCTACCGAGCTGATCACAGGAGTGTGGTTGATTAGAGGCGATGAGGTTCTTATTGGGATAAGTTCTGTTATCCTAGTATTAATTTCGGCCATATTGGCCTCCATTTTATCTAGCCTGCTCAAGATCACCGAGATTGCCAGCGAAAGATTGCTGGTAGCTTCTGCCTGTTCCTAGCCGCCTTCTGCTGGTCGGAAATTGCCTGGTTGAAGTTCTGGGTTTGAACCATAGCTGTGTCCCTGGTCGCCTTTCTCTTGGGTGGAGGTGGAGTATTATCCTCTTCCATTCTAGTTTCTTAAATTACCTCCAGTCTCCCGGGGCTCGGGGATCGCGTTTGTTTGTTTGCCTGATTTTTGTCCCTCTTAAGCTCCTGAATCTCCTTGGTTAACCGTGCAATTAGTTCTCTCAATTGTGCATTCTCTTTCTTCATCTCAGCTATTTCGTTAGTATTGTTAGAATTATGTGCAGTCCCCTCAGGTGTCCCAGGGCGCGGCCCTTTAACCGCATCTGACCAGCTCACCTTAGGCGTCATAGCCGGGTTTGCCTGTCTTCCCCGGGACCTGGACCTGGATCTCCCCAGCGACCTGGATCGGGATCTGTCCTTAGTCGTTGCTCTGCCTCTGGACCTGGATCTGCCTCGCTCGGTAGGCCCGTCCGAGAAGCGAAGCTGCAGCTGCTGTTTTTCCTGTTGTTTGATTGCTTGTTACTGGCGAAGCCATTGTCGGTGCTTGACTTATATGGTTTCTTGAACTTGGCTTTACAGGTTTTGTCGGCCGTGTGGTGGTCCATCCCGCACAGCTGGCAACTGGACTGACATGTGTGATCTTGATCAGGGTTGGTCTTGCCGCACCCCGCACATAGCTTATATCCTCAGGCTTCGGACATACGTCACTTCTGTGTCCGAGTCTATTACACTGTTTGCAAAAATCCACTTGTTTCCTGTATAATGAGCATCTCGTGACCACTCCTCCGTAATTCACGTACGAGGGAACCTTGTAACCCTCGAATAAAATGATCACAGTCGTAGTGTTTCCCAGTCATTTGGCTGCGATCGCCGTCCGATTTCTTGGTGTAATAATGGCTGCCGTCTCGGGGAAACTTCGACAGGCACATCTCGGATGACTCCTTTAGCTGTAACGTCCGGGGCCGTTTCGTACGCTCCAACTTCATATTCCTTGCCGTTGAACTTGAATGTCTTGATGCCCTGATACTTGTCCGCATGGTCCTGATTCGGAGTACTGACGACTAGAATGTTCTGGAAATTGTTGGGGCAGATGGTATCCGCCTCCCGTTCATCGTAACGGATCCCGGCCGCCTCGTAGATGGCTTGTCCTAGTTGTAGTAGGCTTAGCTGGGATAGCTGCAGCCCTCCTCTTGGTCTGATCACAATCTTGTAGTCTCCCATAGGTAGTTTAAGCATCTTTCTGGCCCTATTAACTTGTGAGATGATCTTGGCTCCGCTCGCCTTGGGAAGTCGGTTAGGGCTAGCGCTAGGCATGGCACGTTTCGCTTCTTCCTTGGCCCGTCTTTTATATCTAACGACTTTCCAGCCGTTATCGTCCTCCATCTCCTGTCGAATATCGTCGTCGCTTCTGTCAACTACCTCCATTCTTGATAACATATCGCTGCCTAGGCTCAAGAAAGCCGAGGCCTGAATCAGAAACAACGGCGTGTGTTTCAGCCGTAAAATCTCCAAAAATGGTCTCCCACCTCCGAATCGGATATCCACAGATTCCGGGTGAGGAGCTGAGTTGATTGGTGCCAAAATTTGGGTGATCCTTGATGATTTGTGCTGCGAAATCATGTTAAGAACACGGAGCCGACGTGAGGTGCATCCGCTCCCTTCGACTTCTTCGTCTTCCTTCCAGCTCAATAAATGCCAGCGAGTTTTTGTAAAGTTTGTTCATGAAAACTTCTTTTAGGTATTTTAGCAGAGAGAATCATTTAGACACTGACGAAATGTGACGTTATTAAGCCTTGTTGAGTTCATCATCAAGGTCATTTAGCTTTCTTCTGGTAACATTTATTTTAATTTTCTCTTATTTTCCAGGCCCTAGCGCACGATTTCTATCTGTACTATCGTCAGCTGTAAGAGCATTCGCCTTAACTTAACTGTCAATATGACCCTATTGGTTGTGCTTCTGCACCCGCGAAACTGCTTCTAGGTTGATTTAACAGTTCGCGATATGGTGACGCCATTCTGTTCTTCTGCAAGCATTTCTGGTCCACAATATTCTCGCAAAATGGTTTAGTTTGACGAGTTTTTGTGCGACTAAACCGAATACGTTATTCGTTCATAAAGCTTGGATTAAAAGTAAGAAAAGCTGCTTATCCGAAGCGTGGCGTACATGTGCTTCGGATCGACCCCGGGCATTACTGGAGTTTCAATTTTCGCAGTGAGAGCAGGCGAACGGAACTAAGGATGGAATGGAACATAAAGCCACCGTAATACCTGAAGAAAGCTTCGCGTTGTAAGGTACGACGAAAATTTGCGCTGTGCAATATTGATACATGAGAAGAAAACCTTGCTGCATCTTCGCTTAAAGAAACACAAGAAGAGAGAAAGAGTAACTACCTACAGGTGTTTTTCGCATGATGGTATTGTTTGCATAGAGAGTATTCAATCGTTCCACCAAGTACAAACGTAGCTCCTACTCGCATGTTCAGTTCAGTTTATTTTTATTACTTATACAGAAAGAGGAGCAAGCCGTGTGGCCTGACAGAGGCTCTTGCTGCCGTTGACGTTGGACATGCAGGTAAATCTACATTTGACACAGGTCATTTTATACACATTTTGCCGATAATTTGTGACGTACGTTTCGGGTGCACGTTGCCCACAAAGATAATTCGCATGAACTTACACACACGTCTGACGAACTTGAAAGGAGGAGGCAGGGATGTTAACCAAAAATAGATAACACAAAACAGTATATACCCACTCTTCCGCGATGGTGTTTCGTTTAATGTATTAGGGTGATAGTTCAGGGACCATTATACTTGTCGAAAATATTGTGATTCAGAAAAAAATTTTTATATAGTGTTTAAATAGGAGGTTGGGGTCGGGGTAGGTGCATTAAAATCAATTTCCTACTCGACAATCATTGATAACCGTGGTGTTTGATTGTCTAAGTCTCGACGTCCATAATTTGTGCGGGCGAATGGTGCTGTTCTTCGTTGTATGCGTAATGAGGACGTGTGCGTGCGTGCGTGCGTGCGTGAACACTGTGAAATATATTGCTTTCAAAATGTAAAAGTAATCTATAATGGTAATTCTGGCTGGCTCGGAGCACTGAGTTCTTGTTAAAGAGGTTGTATGTAGGTAGATTTTGTGGCTTACCATGATAGTTTTCGAATATTCATATTACCATTTTTTGCAAAGCACTAACTTATCGCAATTTTTAATTAAAATTATATTCTGAGGTTTTATGTGCCAGAACTATGATATGATTATGAGACATGCCGTAGTGGACAGACTCCGGATTAGTTTTGATCACATGCGGGGTCTTTAACGTGCACTCAATGCATGGTGCACGGGTGTCTGCACGGGTGGTAGCAATTTTTTGCAGTTATTCTCTATATCAATAAACGATAACAAAGTTTGGAAGAAAACAGGGCATAGTACATGGCTTTCTTTAGCCATAATGGAACAAGATCATTAATAATATACGTACAGCCTGTACTTTGCTAAGCTCATTGATTAGCTTACTGACCTTCGTGTTTCAAGCGAAGTTATCTTGGAACGAGACCCCAGGGAATTTTCGTTTTCGCTTGTTCTAGGCGCTTCATTTGAAATGAAACAGCCATATTAAGATGCAATGGCTCCTTTGCCGGTTTAACTATTACATACGTCATTCTATTAACATTAAATGTAGTTTGCTTATGCACAAGCTGCCAGACAATAAAATTGGACGACTAGCCACTAACCAATAGATACCTCCTCAGGTGGAGTTGAATACGTTACGAAACCTGGGGCTTTGTCTTCTTGCTTTCTATATATGCATAGACACATGTGGGATATACTGTATTTTTGGCGCTTTGTTGTGGCTACCTGGGCACTGCAACATCACTGGCAATGAATGTGCCGACAAAGCTGCCTCTGAGGCACATGCAGAATGTGAAAGAATCTCAATACCATTGTCAAGAATGGATGCAGCGCGGCACCTCAGCAGTCTTGCCCATATTATAACTCTAAGAAAATGGAATACACCAGAGTTTACCAATCGTCGCCTATATGCCATGGACCCACATGTGCAATTACAACTTTTACCGGGTTTTAACCGACGAGTAGAAACATTACTGTGCCGCCTGCGAATAGGGGTTTTATTTACAAACTCCTATTCATTCCTGATTGGCATGGCGGACAGTGCCAACTGCAGCACATGTGGTGTTGAGGAGAACCACCAGCCATCTCTTATGTGACTGCCCCAGATACGAAGATGAGAGGAGTGCCCTTCGGACGGCTTTGGGGCACTTAGACACCAGGCCTTTTACGGAGGAGAATATCTTAAGGCCCGTGACCTCGTGCGTCTGCTATGTGCAGGGCTACAAAGGCACTGATACGTTTTTTGAGGTGCACTGGCCTGTATGACCGCCTGTGACGAAACCCAGCGATGAACGCTTGACTGTGTAAATGTGCAGGGTGTGAACTTCTCTCTTCCTTCTCCTCTTTCAATCCCTTCTCGCCCTTTCCCCAGTGCAGGGTAGCCTACCGGGCTCAGCCATGGTTAACCTCCCTGCCTTTCCCTTAGGACTTTTCTCTCTCTATTTTGTAGTAAAAAAAGGGACAGTTGTCAGCTAGCTCTCCCCCTTACTCTCGTCCACGTTGTCACATGGCGCTGTAACTTCCAAGCTGTCAATCGGTTCAGCTAGCCAATCTTCATATTCTCTTGCTGGTTATACAATACCGTGCATCCCAGCTAACGTTAGCCAAGCAGTTCAACGAAAAAAAAAAACATTTAAAATACACGGTGCAAGACACAATTATCAGACCTACAGTGTTAGGTCGTCAGAGGTCTGACGACCGAACACCGTATGTCTTAAAATCGTATCTTGAAGCGTGTTTTTTAAATCTTTTTTTTTCGTTGAACTGCTTGGCTAGCTGGGACACCCTATATGTATATTCTCAATGTATGTGCATGCTCAAGAACAACCGCCGCACTGGATATCTTTATTGGCCGTTTGAATTGGCTTGCCTCTGTTTTGAATGCATGTGTTTAAGTTAGGGCTGGGCGAATGATAGATTAGCGCTCCTAATAGTTGATTAATTATTTATTCGCAGTTTGATTTTTGATCGCGATTGAGTTTTTTTATTATTTCTTGAACTCTATTTACTGTTAAAGCGGCTCATTCTTGTTCTTACGCCTTTAAACCATCTTTTTTCTTTCGTTCTTAGTAGCGGTAAGTTGCCTCCTCCGTATGGTGCGCTTTTGATGGCGACATTCAGCAATAACCATTCGTCGCTTACGCGTGGAGGTCACGAGCAAACTTAGGGAAGCGTCGGGGCGCCATCGCTCAGCTCGCTCAACACAAAGGAAGGGAACGACAGATTGAGCTTCAATGTTGTGGTTAAGATGGCACATGTGGATTTCTCAGGAAAGAGACCACCCATGCGCGCTGCACTTCGAGCCAGTGGAGGGAAAATCTTATGCCAAGCGAGCACCTCTTCAGTGTAGCTGCATGCCATTTGTCTTATTAAACAAACATTGCGCAGAAGAAACTACGTCGTTATAGGCGAGATCGATTATTATACGTAAAATACACGACCTCTTGAGGCAAGAAAAGTACTTACAGGTCTTTAATTACTGCCTCAGTTGTGTGTTACATTAGCGGTGTCGGAGAGAAACATTAATATTGGGCATAAGAAAATAAGAGGATACTTATAGTCATGAAAATATTAATTCTTTACAGAATACAAACTGCAGAAGGTATTTTTCTACTTGTTAGGGTGGCGTTCGCCTGCGGAATGGGATTGAAGGTTTACTACTACAGAGAGAGAGAGATGGGAAGGGAACGTATACGGGAGGACAACCGGACGCATGTACGGTTTACTATACACTACACAGAGGCAAGAGGGTTTAAGGACGAAAAGAAAGAAATGATCGAGAACAATGAAAGTACGTTCTTCCGGAGCGCTTGAATCGAGGTTGCCGTGAGTTGTTTTACGTGTTTGACGAGGTGATTCTAGTCTCGCTGACGCACCGGCATTTGTTTCGGCTAAATCATACACCTTGGTGGCTCGCTGAAATGAAAGTCTCGTTACTACTTCGTTCCAGCACAGGTCACGTTTTTAGTTTCCACTCGGGGGATGACGTCAGTGGTATATGCATAAGTTTTAGCCTAGTTGTTCACTTTGTGGTCGCCAGATGCACTTCAGAGCATCTGGCGACCACAAGTGGAAGTCTGTTCCCCAGTAACGACGTTCGCTCGTCAACTCCGAGTGGCACAGAGTGCCAAGGTTTCAGCCGACAGTACTGACCTCTTCTCGGCTTCAGTGAGGAAGGCACGCGCAGCTCGAAATAGAGTGAACAGCGTCCTCAACACGCCGCATTGGAAACCGACGCTGTTGTTGCCGCCGCCGGTCCGCTTAGCATCATTACCCTACAACGCCGCATTGCGCAAGCGTTACAAATGCCCTTCCAGCCTCGTCGCTTACCCGTTCGTTTTCCACCAGCGAGAGAGACACAAAGAAGGCGGCGCGGAAACGCTGGAGCGATGTTGTACTACACGTATGCGGGAGCTGCGGAGGCCCCGGCGTTAACTTCCGCCGCGGGCCGCGCCGTTGGCTTCTGCGGGCTTCCAGGGACGTGCTCTTAATCCCCTTCCTTTCTTCGAGATTCGCGCCGCCGAGATAGACGCAATCAAGCGTTTCTAGCGAGCGAAAGAAAGATCCGCTCGACCGGGAAGAAAAAGAAACACGCTGGGCGCAATTTCTGTCCGCATGGCCGGGCCGCCGAACCTCTCTCACTTTCCGTTTCCTGTCTCAGCGGCCGCCGCCACGCGTCGAGCGTGAAAGCACGCTGCAGAGCTCGCTATGGATTTTCCTCTCGAATGTCTTCGAGAGTCTCGCCTCGGTTCACATTACGCCGCCGGAGGGCCGTCTTTCGCGTAAGCGCCGGCGTCCAAGCCGGGAGTCGCCGGAACGCCTTGGGGAATCATCGCGTTCGTGAAGTTCTGCCATTGCGGGATGCCACTGTCCCCGTGGTTTCGCACGGCGCCGCGGCAACGGATGGCATGAAAACCGACGCTAGTATCGCTCGTGACCTCTAGGACCGGGTTTACGTGATAAAGAAACAAGAGGCACAGTGGAGCTCCTATTTGAAAGCTGTTTGACGGCGCTGGCTATTCTGCCACCCATAGGAATTTTAATGCGCCTGAGTGCAGACAGTAAAAGAAGGATGAGAGAAGACGCCTTTGGCGCGCGAACAATTTATTCCAAGATTAAACTATTCTTCTTCTTTCTGGGGTTTTACGTGCCAAAACCAGTTCTGATTATGAGGCACGCCGTAGTGGAGGGTTCCGGATTAATTTTGACCACCTGGAGTTCTTTAGCGTGCACTACAACGCAAGCACACGGGCGTTTTTGTATTTCGCCTCCATCGAAATGCGGCTGCAACGGCCGGGATTCGATTCCGAGATCTCGTGCTCAGCAGCGCAACGCCTTAGCTAACTGAGCCACCGCGGCGGGTCCAAGATTAAAATCAGCTGCTTCTTTAAAAAAGACCGAGTTGGGGCGAGTTGGTCAAGTTTGCACAAGAGACGGTTGCTAAGATGTAAACTGGAACATGCATTACTACGAAGCTGTTATTGCGACTATATATGCGCTCGAGAATGCCCTCTCCAAAGCTTCCGCTCCGCCTATCGGCGAAAATTATGAAAGACAAATGTACCTGGCGCAAGAAAAAATTTGAAGGGACGTTAAGCGCAATAACCGTGATCTGTGGGCAAGTTAGGAAGGGTAATAAGCCGGATTGTATGAAATTACGAAAGTTTTGTAAATTGCGGCTTGAAGCTCGATTGGGTATTGAACAGTGCGTCGTTTGAGATCAAGAAGAAACTTTGTTGTAATAAAGTACGCATTGGGAACAGCATAACGGAGAAAATTTTAGATATGACCGTAGGGAAACTCCAAAGGCCGTCGGAGCCTTTAAAACGTTCTATCGAGCAGTGAATCAAATTTTTGAATTATTATTTTAGGCAAATGGCTCGACATTTCTACTTGAAACTTTACACACATATGCAGAAGAGAGTCTGCACCTAATATCATCCATTTAAAATGTCTGTTTAAGTTCAGAAGTGTAAATTTGAGAGCTTTACTGTAAGCGGTCGCGTGTTCAACGCCGCCATCTCTCGGGCAACAGCTGCTTTTCGGCGCGGCACTCGGAGGCTATGAGGACAATGCATGAGAGCTACAAGTTGCACAGGAACAAGAAACTCTCGTTTGCGAAGTGAGAGAGAGAGACCAGCAGGAAGCGCGCCTGGAGTCGCGGCCTCAAACTCTGCTTCACAGAAATTTGGGTGGATTCTGAATCTGCAAGGTTGTACAAGTCTGTATTTGTTGAAAGAATAGGTGACCCGTAAAAGAGCGAGGGATTCTGGGATGCTCCGTCTGCTCGCTGTTTCCGGTTCGAGGAAGCGCCGCCGCCGCCACCGCTTCGCCGTTGAAGCCTATTGACGCGCTTGCAGTCCGGCTTTGTCGCACTCGAAGATTACCTGGTTGCAGGCGCCTAGCAAAACCACGGTCGGCTGTTCAGCCGCTGGCTGCTCAAATTCAAGCGTTAAAGGTAAACTCATGCAACTACTGTCTTGCAGCGTACCTTGCTGAGTCAGCTGTGCACAAGCATCAGCGGCATGGCTGCCACTTCCAAAATTGAACCATCAGTGAACAAAAAGAAAATGAACGTACAGTGGCACTTATCAGGCGGCGATGAGCTGTGTAAGGGCCGACACGGAATGATTCCCCAAGATCTTTCTTTCTCTAACGATGACTCAAGCAACAATAACGATTTCAGTACTCGCATGCACATATAGAGGTATTATGAAACATGGTTTTACGGCGCATATTTAAACGAGACGCATTGAGATACATACATAATACTCGTAACCAACTAGCCCACCTTAGTTCATTGAACAAAGACAGGGGTAATGCGCAGCCGTAATATATCGGCGATACGGCCATTTCCCTATCTTGATGACAAAAAAGCGAAAACTTCTAACTACGTATCATGTACTTCAAGTAAACCTCGAGTTTCGACCAAGAAACGCCGTTGGCAGCGTGCAGTTATCAAAAATTTTTAGCAATTCATTTCCTAATTACGCTAGCTGTGCCGTTACTGACGATATCGGTTGCAGCGACGATCACAGGGCAGTATTTACTAGGCTGCTATAGCCATCGCCTCAGCACCCGATTTTCTAAGTAATGCTTCTATGCGCTTGATAAATTATTGGATAAGGATAGCTTTTTCATATGTCTGAATGCACCGCAGGCAGAGCAGTCAGTGATGGTGCGTCCGCGCAGTGGCAAATGTCGTAGAGCTAAACCTGGCAGAAACAAAAAAGGCTGCGAAACGAAAATAGAGTTCGTTTATGAATAAAAGCGTATCCTTGCCTTTCTTGGCTCGTCCTCGTCGCACCCAGAGTGAACTGAAACCTAGAAATCAGCTGCATGAATGGTACGACATTGCTGGCCGACAAAGCGGACGTAAAGCTTCGCACAACTGACAGTTGAAACCGCGTAAAAAAAAAAAAAAAAAAAAAAAAAAAAAAAAAAAAAAAAAAAAACGTGCGTCGGGCATGCCGCCGCGTCCTCCGTGGAACCGGAAGCTTCTAGCAGACGGCGCGCCCCACAATTCCCTGCGACTTTCTCGTTTTACGAGTCACCTATTATTTGGCGTTAAAGAGCACATACGCCCATGCGAAGAAACAGGCTCCTGAGTTCATTCATAATTCTCCGCTTTGATGTTCGTCCTTTTTAGCAGAGAGAAGGAGGAGGCGAGGGGAACAAGGAAGGGAAGGACAGCCAACCAGATGTGCATCAGTTTGTTATCCTATGCAGCGGTGGCTAAGGAAATACAAGAGGGGGGCACGTACAGTGCGCGTACGCGGGGCTGCTTATCACACCTGCAATCGGTCGCTAATGCCAGTCGATTGCAGAAGCTTAATGCTCGCGTTGCCTTGTGAGCCTGCGACACATGAGGCCATGGTCCAAGAATCTTTGTCTCGGATAGGGGTCTAGAGTCAGCCGGTTTTGTTTAACAGAGTCCGAAGAAATTTCGCGTTCAATGCTATAACTAGTACGAAAACACAACACGTGATCGACTGTCTCCTTCATTTCATTTCCTTTTCATTTTATTTCCTTAAGGGCCCCGTAGTAGGGATATTACATAAGGGGTGGGTATACAACAAATGCAAACAAGTCTTACAACAGTTTCGAGTCATTAAAAAGAAGTTATTACATCTTGAACAAATTGTGGCAAACAGGTGACGGCAGCGACTTGAAACACACATGAGTGTGCCTGCCATTTCAATGAGTAAAAATCTGGGAATGTGTCCCTTTGGTAGATCTCCAGATGAACGGGACAAGGACCGGAGCGCTAAAGTGCTTTTTGTGTAGTCTGCCTCACTGGCTCATGAAAAAATAAATATATATATATGCTTGTGCAGTAAGTGCAGACATAGAGAGTGATGCAGGCTACTTCTAGTTGTAAAGTGTACAGATCTACATAAAGCAAAGGTGCCAAGAAAACATCCTCGCATTGCACATTATACATTTTTCAAAAGTTTACTTCTTTTAGGAGAATATAACGACTCCAAATACAGTTTAACAGTCATAGTGCATAGCACATGTAACTACACATAGGTGACCCGGCCGTTGCTAACGTTAAAGGAGCGCAACAGACCAATACTCACACACAGCTCGCGAAAATTTCCGTTCTTCATAACAGTCACACACAGGCCATCAAACATGCGCCTCATACCTTCATGTGATTTTGGAGTCTTTATCCGAGTTGTTCAGAATCCATACACCTTACGAGCTGTGTTCGTGGTAGTGTGAGCAGCCGATGCAAGTGATAACGCAAAGTGAAATGCTTATGGTCCCCGGCTATGATTTTTGCAGCACTGCAGGCAATGAAATATTTTCGTCTTATAATATAAAGCGTTAAATTATTTTTATCTCTGAATGAGAACAAAGTATCAACACATCTAGACAGTAACTGTTTTCACGTATGCAAATCACGCACGGCTTTGAAATCCAGCGGCCACGAATATGATCAATAAAATCGACTACATGCCTTCTTATGCATGCGTTTTGCTGCTGGTTCCTTAATTTAAAAAAGCATATGTAATTTTATGCGGTGTTGAGCTTGGCAAAAGTCTGCTATCAAGAATTGACCTATTCTACGTATGCATTCTTCTCGTTACGAGCATATGTCCGTTTTCTATAGGTATTAATTGAACAACTATATCTTTCTATATCTTCCTACAATGACGACCGTACTTACGAGAGATGAATTTGGTTATTCTCTTCTGGACAGGGGGAGGAGGGAAAACAAGAGGTGAAAGGCATAGAGGTTCAACAGATTAGGTGTCTGGTTGCACACTGTGCACAGAGGGATGGGGTAAGGGTAAAAAAGATAAGAAAACAAGAGGAGATAAAAAAGAACGCATCAATTCGTACATTCTATAGCTTTTCAATGAGTCCAGCCTCTTTTAAAAAGCACACTAGCACTTTTAAAGCAGTTCAGGCCGACGTGTACAGCAGTTCAGGCCGACCAGGGTACAAGAATTCTGGCTTCCGTAAGAGGACGGTTGTCAGTCTTGTCGAGCGTGGTGCTGAGGACTTTTTTTGTGCATTGAAACGGCAACAATCACACAGGAGGTGTGCTGTCATCTCTCTGCACCCGCAAACTTGACAATGTGGACCATGTGGCCATTCCGATTAGGTAGGAGTACGCATTGGTAAAAGCTACTACAAGCCTTAAGCGACAAATGAGAGTTACCTCCAGTCGTGGGAAGCCCTGAGGAAGGCGGAGCTCCATATGAAGATGCAGGGAACAAAGGCGCTAGTTTTTAGAGTCTGCCGAATTCCATTGGGTCAACGTAAGCTCTAGAGCAAGTAAGTGCACGGAGATTTCGCGCTGCGTCTGCTCTTGACATCGGGATAGCGACGCAATCGCCCCTGTTATCTGAAGAGCGAGCGGCTGCGTCTGCTAGCTCGTTTCCAAAGATACCACAATGAGTTGGCAACCATTGAAATACGATTAGAAATAGTCCATCACCTGCAATTCCAAGGTCACCCTCCAGAGTTTGCTCTCTGCATTACGCCGTGGACCCCACGAACGACTTGTCGCGGACACACGATAAATTTGCCATCGGGCAGTTGAGAAAGGACATCACATCGTATTCTGGACAACTTCCAACATGTGGATAAAGTAATCTCGATATGGTGACCATGCGGATGAAGAAAATTCTGGTAGCGAACAAACAAATATTAGGTAGGCTAATTTTGTTACATTAGAAAGTGAGTTATGCAAGTTCTTACGTAAATATCCGAGTGACTTAGAGGCTTTAGAAGAAATAACCGCTACACGCGTAGCTCAGGAAAGATCTGGTGTAAGATGGACGCCAAGGTATTTGTATGGTTGAGCGTCAAAAACAACGGTGTTATGAATAGAATAGGAAACTCTTAGTGCGCTTACAGCTAAAAGAAATTACCTTGCATTATATATGTATCAGTATCACTCAGGAGTTTGATTAAAGAAAATAATTGTAGGGAAGGCCAAAATAAGGCAACATTCGGAAATCAAAGCCGAAAGCCTGAAATAATAACGGTGTTCTTATATTATATCTTAGCCGCCGCATTATGCAGTGGATACTCGCCTTGGTTGCTTAGCGGCTTTGGCGTTGCGTTGCTAAGCACGAGGTCGCGGGATCAAATCCCGTCCGCGGCGGCGGCATTTTAATCGGGGCGAAATGCAAGAACGCCCGTGTACCGTGCGTGCATTGGGTGCAACCCCAGGTGGTTGAAGTTAATCCGGCATATCCCACTGCGGCATGCCTCATGATCAGATCGTGGTTTTGGCGCGTAAAACCCTAGAATTTAGTTTATGCAGTGGCTAAACTATAAATGCACATTTAGTTTTTCAGAAATCTTGCTTTATTACTTTTGCGTTGGAGTCATGTTGCCTCGGAGACATGCACATTTTTTAAGCTATATTTTTTACATTCTGCAGTAGCTGACGCAAGACATCATGCGTGCTATGCAAGCGATAAATCACAACATTATTTTTGGCAACCTTTCCAGGTTATCGGTCGCTGTCCATGTTGTCCGTGTTTCGGTTCGTGTTCCAGTTTTTCTTTTTCTTTTTTGGAGAAGTGTTTTGTTCGACTCTTATTTTGTGTCTTGCGATATTTAAGATATGATAGCTGTATTGATTCTTGCGTGTTCCACGGCTGATAAATTGCGGGAAATTATGTGGGGCCGACTTCACAGAGCTTTACGTCTGTATAAATCGCTTGTCGTTGGCCTTATGTCCGCTATCACGATGGGCATCGCTCCTATAAACCGCTCTAGCGTCGTCTTCCTTTTTGTTTATGTGCCATAACTTCAGCACGCCTCTTCGCACTGTCTTCGCACTGTAACATCTTATTGTCTCGAATTATATTTATTGAAATAATAGCCATTCGTGGTTGTACAGAGGCGGGCGATAACAGTTGCCGACATTTCAAGATTTATCCGGACACACAATCTGATCAACCAACCAAAACAAGCTAACAAGCTGTTAACGCCGGTTGACAGAGATATATTTTTAAAGAACATAGTGCACATTAAAGCAAATTCCACTCTTGTGGATTTGTTGGTTAACAAAACGCTCTTCCTGCACCCATACTATTATTTATTTTACAAAATGGGTGTACTCTATAGGAGAACGCGCTTACTGCACCCTTGCATTATTTTTTGGTGCTAAGAGGTCGTTACGTACGAAAGAGACACCTTACAGATTTTGAGGTTACTCTGGTAATTCGACTTTCCAAGCAAGTAAAAACCCGCATGCGCTTCTTTCCCATCGGTTTGCGCCAAATCATTTTTTGAGCACGCTATAAAGTTACAGCACTTTTCGGATGCCATCCTGGTGCTTCATGTACATTTCATCCCTGATGGTGAAGTGACACGGCCTTTTCTTCATTTTATCTCTTACCCTGCCTCTTGATTTTTACCACTGGCTTCGTTTATTTATTTCTTCAGCTCGGTGGTGATTTATAGATCAGCTGCCATGCGTCAGCCAAACATTGCTCCCATAAGGGCATGTTTGTTTCTGGTGTAGCGTGCGCAGTAAGTCTTACAATGTTTCAGGCAGCATCGGTTGGAACAAACATTCGCCGGTACGTGCGGAACAATCTCCTGCCGATAAGAACACATCATTCATGTAGGGGTGGTGCTCTCCGGTCGTTAAGTGGGGAAACACCTCTATTCCTTCCTCCTTTTTCCCATCCTGCCTTTCAGATTTTTAGACTGTCTTCGTTTAGATTATTTCATCTTAGTACTGGTTTATAGATAAGCTGTAGAGCGTCGCGTCAGCCTATCATGGCAGCTAGCGGGGCGACGGCCCTCTCCAGGCACATTTTCGTTTTGCGCCGTAGCATCTGCGGCGTGGGTCAGAGATACAACGTCGGACTGACACTCTGTGGGACCGGAGTTCAAATGCTCGTGGAGCACTGTGTGATGATTTTTTCTTGCCTTTTTATGTTTTCTAAACTTCTCACAAAGCCCTTTAGAATCCTTGCGACGGCTATTGGAGTGAGAGCACAACAAATTCAGATGACTAGGGGAGTACTGAGAGTAAACAAATATGCTGTCAAAAAGGGAAGCGTTGAATGAAAAGTCCCAGGATTCAGATGTCTGTGTAGTGGCGCTGCACGCCGTAATTGATGACAGAGCCGCCGGAGTGTGAGCCCCAACTGCTCGACAAAGTCACAGAGAGTTGTGCGAGTCGCTTCCCGGCGCGCAACGGACCGTGTGACCAGAAGAGTGCCTCAGCGTTGTCGGCCGGAAGACCGTTCGAGTGGCAGCAGCCAATCAGTTCCTCCCGCGTTGTCGTGAACGCTGCACCGCAGGTGTAAAGTGTTCAATGGTCTCTACCGCGCCACAGTTCTTGAAAGAGGTAGTATTTGTTATCTCGTCATTTTCCACAGCAAATAAGTCCCATACAAGGGAACAGTTTACAGCAGGCATTACCAAATCCTGACTGGGAGCTTAGCACTCTCGTTGAAAAGAAAAGTGTACAATCATTGCATTCTACCGGTGCTTAACTATGGGGCAGAAACTTGGAGGTTAACAAAGAAGCGCGAGAACCAGTTAATGTCTGCACAAAGAGCGATGGAACGAAAAATGTTAGGCCTAACGTTAAGAAACGGGAAGAGCGATGTGGATCAGAGAGCAAACGGGGATAGCCGATATTATAGTTGGCATCAAGAGGAAAAAATGGAGCTGGGCAGGCCGTGTAATGCGTAAGATGGATAACCGTGCGACCATTAGAGACCATTAGAGTTTCAGAATGGATACCAAGAGAAAGGAAGCGCAGTCGAGGACGGCAGAAAACTAGGTGGGCTGTTGAAGTTAGGAAACTTGCAGGTGCAAGTTGGAATCAGCTAGTGCAAGACAGGGGTAATTGAAGATCGTAGGGAGAGGCTTTCGTCCTGCAGTGGACATAAATACAGGCTGATGATGATGATACAGAAGTGCATTGCTGTTGTGTGAAGGAGGCAGGACTTGGAAGGGATGGCAGTGCGGGAGAAGTCCCTTCTCTATTTGTTGAGGCGCCTAAGCGTCATATTGAACATCATATCGGTGCGTATAGCGACGCACCTGTTGGCTATACCGCAACAACATATCCCAGCTGGGTAAGGAGCACGAGAACGATCGGGAACCTGATAATAATCTCAACGACAGTGTCGTTGTTCTGCCTCTCACACCATGCACGTTGTTGTTCTCAGAATTGGCTTCGCTACCTCTCCTAGCACTAAGCTTAGCACTAAGGACGTCTTTCCTATTTTTTTTTTTCAGCATGAATGAGAAAACTTTTTGAAGTGGGAAACCGCATCCCTCCAAGTTACGGCGGAAGCCATGCTTCGAAGTCGCCGCCATATTAGATAACCACTACGATCAGAACACATGAAAAATCTCAGAAGCATATATCAGGAAATTCAGTCGAAAATTACCATTCTTAACAGCACAGTCGTAAGTTTCATTTTTTTAGGATAAACATTTTGCGAGCGGACTGTGATGCAGGGCTGATTGCAAACCTCGGAGGGCCGCCTCAGTGCCGCAAAACATCGCCCACTGATTAGCTGGCTGTTGATGCATGTAGTCAACAGAGCGTCAGAGCGCCGCAAGTTCCGATGCCGTCGATGTTGTGTTATGATATAACTTGAATATGATCGACGCCGACCTTGAAGTGATAACCGCAGCACCGGCCGAGATTAACAAACTTTCAATGGGTGCCTGGGTCATTAGGCATAATTGGCATCTAAAGTACCGACGAAGCAGCGCTCTTCGCCCACCATCAAGCCCAGCGTGTGCCCATATGCTATTGTGAAGGGCAGATGCATGCACGGCAGCTTCGCCTACTCGCTGATCGTAATACATTATAACAACAAAATTCAGTGGAATTTGCCAACTCGCGTCTGTATTCATTTGACCCTTCATTGTACCTATCTGGTCAATCTCACCACAACGATCGAGGTCGGCCATGGTCTATCTCATTTCGACGTAACCTTACGGTGCCATTTGTGGCTGGGCGTCACTTTTACAAACGCTTACTATTTTCGTGTGGCGTGTGGGACAGCTCCTCGTGCAACTTTTGTCGTTGCGGCGAGACCATAAAGGCCATCATCTACTACTACCTTTCTTTTTATTGCACGACGGAGAGTTCATAAAAAAGTCCCAGTTTCACCCGAAAGGCGAAGCATCGATTGTGATAGAAAATTAATAGACAGCTATACGATGTAAGGATAATAGTGTTATCGGCCGTATAAACTCGCAAACATTCGCTTACTAACTAAACTAACAAGCATGGCGTCAGTGCGCACAGGCAAACTTGAACACATCACACTCAATGACCGTGGCCACACGCTGTCAAAACGCTGGCGTGAGGAAGCTCGGCAGCAGCAGCGAGCGAAGTGACCTTCGTGCAGTCTATCGCTTCAACGGAAACTGAGCGGCGAGAACGGATCACGCGCAAAAGTATGAGCGGTCTGCCCCCAACGCAGATCGTTTTCAAGATAGGGCGCGCGCGGCTGCGCAATACGCAGTTGCTGCCGTAGTACAACGCCGCCCCCCTCCCTCCCCTCATCCCGGTGGCTTGTGCGAGACGGAAGACGGTGCGCTTCCTCCCCGCTTTCCTCCCTAGCGCGCGCAAGATCGAGCCGCGATCGTCGCCTCCCCTCGCACGCTTTCACTCACACATACAGCATACGGTGCGAGGCGACAGTGTTGTCGCCCTTGGGCTTTATACGGAACATCACGGCGACGCCGACAGCGACGGCAACAATGTGCCAGGAGGTACCATATAATTGCTATCGCAATAATAAAAGAAGATATCCGGACGTCGGACTTGATCGTAATCTGCAGAGAAAGCCACTAGCGCTCAGTTGCATTTTCTGAAGGCGACTGGGTTCTCTACCGCCTTTGAATGCACAGCGAACGCTGTAGTGTGCGCGCGCGAATCACCTCATATTACCTTCCCTTTCTTTTCTTGTCCCCCTTCTCCAGTGTAGGGTGGCAAACCAGGTTCAAGCTGGTTAGTCTTCCTGCCTTTCCTTCTTTCTCTCCCAGAGACAGATGCGTGAAACAACCTTCAGTCACGTTGAACGACAAAGTTTGCTATTTTGAACTTGTCTGCTCACGATGATGAATATCTGGACCCGCATTCACACAAAAATTATGCGGATCCCACGCACAGTGGGAATCAATGTAAGCGAAGCTTCCTATGCTGTTTGCTTTGATTGACGATAATTAGCGGTGACGTTGACGGCGAATGTTTACTTCCTCCAACGTTTAGTCCAATACGGGAGTGGTGAGTTGATGTTAAACGTTACCTTGCGAGCATAACTGCTCTTTGTCTGCGTAGTATACACAGCACACACAGGGAGACCTGTTTGCTTGGGGCGTTGTTGTGCGCCATTGATCATAACCTCTGAGAGGGTTGATCATTGTCATTGCCTCACATGGCACATCGCATCGTGGCAGAACTGTGAAACCTTAATTTAATTACGGGGCTGCACGTGCCAAAACCACAATCGGATTATGATGCACTCCGTAGTCGCGGAGTCCGGATTAATTTTGACACCATGGTGTTCTTTAAAGCGCATCTAAATCTAAGTGCACCAGTGTGTTGTATTTCGCCCCATCGAGATGTGGCTGCCGCGATCGGGATTGAATCCGCGACGTCGAGCAATGCCATAGCCGCAAAGCTACCGCGGCGGGCACAGAAGTGTTGATTTGACGTTCGACTGCTTCCGCCGTGTCGCCTATAGACCTTATGGTGATTTAATGCGGCTTTGCGTCTGCACGCCCTGCGTCAGTTGTCCGCTTGACAAATTTGCATGGTGTTCATTTTTCAGAAATAGCAGAAACGTACCTTACTGTACCTTACTGTACCTGTACCAAAACGTTCAGCAATTTACGTGGCTGTCGGTTACGGTGGTCATATCTCAGTGGCGTCTCAGGCCAAACAGTGTGAAAACAAGCAACCGACCTTAATATTAACGACAAGACAGCACCGATACTTTGTCCTCAGCGTTAGATGAGACGAAGCGATGATTTTACTATTTTTTTTTACTGTCACAACAGTAAACGCCGTTTAGAATAACAAATTCAGATCGAAGTGGGCTGATTGGTTGATACGATGTGGTTGCGGAATTACGCGGTAACCGACGGAAGCGTTTCTGTGGTCGTGCCCGAAATTGCAAGATGAAAGGGACGCTCTCCTGGAGAATCTTCAAAAAAAAGGACCTTCTTCATGTTTGCCTACAACACCTTGTATTCGCCGACGGATCAGTTAAAGCCCGCAAAGAAACTTCACGTCTTCTTATCGCATTATTAAGACAGACTGGTTTGATGGACATGTGGTGAAACACTGCAGTGATATTATAAGAGACGCTCGGGCGGAGCAAATGCCGGCCTTGAACGCCAGGCTAAACCAGCCTGTTGTAACAACACACCACCACCACCACCACCATCGCGCAGGCTTCCGGGCGAGAAGCGAAGTTTTCTGCCTAGTCATAAACCGACGACGCGAAAAGCAACGGCGGCGGTCAAACTTGTCGCTTGTCGACGTTGCTTGAAAATCGCGTGCATGTGGTTGCGGCTTTATCACGACGTAGTAGAGCTCCAAGTCGGGCTATTTGGTTGACATGCATGGTATATTTTAACTGCGCTAACCCACACGGACAAGGACGAGGCAGACAAGACGTGCGCAGACTCGCAACTGAATGTTTAATGGGTGAAAATGACATATATACAGAAAAAAAATGAATACATCTGATTGGCGATCCAACCATGGATATGTTAACGTCACACAGTAGCATCTAAAAACGCCATCTTGCAATCAGCTAGTGACACCGAAGGTTCGCCTTCACACCCACGTGTAGTTTTTATCTTAAATTCCTCAAACAGCTCCCTAGTACTACGGTCCCTATGACGCTACAAAATTCTAGTTTGTTTAAGAAGTGGGAGGCAAGTTTCCTTGTTTAGTTTTTTACAGTCATTACAATGCTTAGCCATGTGGGAATAACCATCTGAAGTGCTATTTTTTATGTTCTTTCAGCCGAACATTAATACACCTAGCCGTCTGACCGATGTATGCTATATCCACAAGAAAAAGGAAATTCATACACTACTGCGCAGGCGCAGAGCACAATGGTTGATTCTTGCTTATGCTCAATCTTGCAGACAAAAGGGCTGTGGTTAGATGCCCTGTCAATCACATTCATTACTCTAGCATATAAACGCGACATTTTCTGAGGGGCTGAGAATACGACGCTGACCCCATACCACTGCGCTATACATTCTTTAAATTGTGTGCAACTTTGTGCTGGTACGGAATCACAGCAAATGCTCTTTTTTCTTTATTAGTGCGGGGTGTGTGCACACCATTACTTTTAACTTTCCTTACTAGTTTATCACATGTTGCTCCAATTACAGATTTTGGGTATCCAGCATTCGTCAGCCTAGTCACTTGGTAACGAACACTTTCCGTTACTGCGTGGGGGCATGACTTCTGTAGTGCTGCATCTATGTACGACAAGGCAATTCCGGAAACTCTTTACAATCTTCGAATGGCTGGAGGAAAAATTGACGGGGGCACTTATGGGACCTTTGTTGATAAAACCAACATGTATGGAATAGCTCAAAACGCAGACGTATGTTTAGAAATTGCAATTAATTCTCGTGGGGAAGTTCTGTAGTAAAATTGAGGCCTAGTCCCGACCTATAAAAAGCATTCTTTCACTTGAAGAGATAGTTCTTGAAGCCTACTTCCGTCTACAAAAATCAGGTAATCATCGACATAACGAAAGACACGGGAAGCCATACTACAGACTGTTGTAGTTACTACGCGTAGTTTCGCGACTGCGTCGGTTCCGTCCATTATCTGCCTCCTCTCTAGCATTCGATCTACCTCCGCTCTGGGCGCACTTTAGTAGAAGGGTAAGCGCTGCAGTTTCGGCAGTGCTTTTGCCGGGGGTCACGGGTAATTACAGCTGTCAAGAGGCTAATGTGGCGACGCCCAGGGAGCAGCCGACGCCATTGTGCATATGCGACGCGACAGAAAGGTCCAACCGAGTTTGTCGCGTCACCTTTCCTCTCTGGTACGCTCCTTCCATGTATATACACGCTCTGAACCACCCCCCGACCAGGAGTGCAAGGCGGCGGCGGCAGCAGCGGCAGCGGCGTCAGCAGCAGCAGCAACAGCGGCAGTGGAAAAGTCTAAGAGGCAAAGAAAGCTTCGCTTTAAGAAAGGCCTTTCGCGAAAATTGTTTGTAAGAACAAATGCCAGATAATCATGATGTCCGACATATTAGGAAGTTTCAGAAATAGCGCACCCGAACGTCTTTACGTATCCAAAGCTCCACGCCCTGCATGCGCTGCATGCGCTTTTTTGTGCTCCTTTTACGTTCTTTTGTATACTGTAATTATTGGCCCTCTTTCGTATACGCCGGTGGATTGCGTCCGCTATAGCTTTGGGCCCTTTATTATTGTGATAGCAATTATATGCACACTCTAGGCGCATTTACAGCCGTCGGCGTGATGTTCCGTATTAAGCTGAAGGGTGATAACACCGCCGCCTCGCGCCGTATCTTGTATGTGCAAGTGAAAGCGTGCGAGGGTAAGCCGACGATCGCGGCTCAATCTCGCGCGCCCAAGGGAGGAATGGATGGATGAATGGATGCCAAGAGCGTCCCATTTGGAACAGGGTGGTGGGTTGCGCCACCGAGTTCTTGTTATTGTTTTGCCCAATGTCTTACCTATCTTTAAAAAAAAGAAAAATAATTCAGTAGCCCCTCCCCTGTCAAGGAAAGGGGGGTAAGCGAAGCTTGTGTGTTTCTTCGGTGTTCCTCCGAACGAATTGCACTGACGAGTACCACGTTGTGCTCGAACCACAACCGGTCACACGCACTGCAGCTGGCTCCGAAGTTCCGGTTGAGAAAATCGTCTTGAAACCTGGCCGTCACACCGGGTAAGTTGGTGCTAGCGTTGCCGAGGCCTGCACCACCGCTCTCAGGTTCCTCGAGGGATAGACGACGATGACGTTGGATCTTAAAGGGACTGACAACCAATTTTTATGAACACAGTTTTTTATGGCGCATCGAAAAGCTCACCCTCGGTATAGTGTTTACAACTGCAGCGGTTACTTCCAAAAGCGCGTGGATATTTTGTAAGCAGAATTTTTCGATCTGCGCAGCCTCTATAAAGTAAGAGTCCCTCCTCCAGCAACGCTGAGAAGTGATAGCGATGCCGATAGCCCGCCTCGCAAATTGTGAAAGCCGCCCATCGTCCTGCTTTCACTGGAGAGAGTGTAACTGTGGTTAACCACCTATATTGTCACCTTTCCAACCACTTTTAAAGGTAAATAGGCTGGTACAATAAGTTTGCGTTGTTGTACAGACCTTTCTTATGTATAAACCACATGCACGCGATCTTGCGCGCGACAGCGACAAGCGACGCGATGGAGATGGCTGTCGCGGTCGCTCGTCGCCGTCGTACCGCATGCGAGCGACGACTTTGAGCGACGTCTCCCCGGTGTTGCCGGTATGAGGGCAGCAAATACTCGCCGAAACTGACGTGAAGCTTGCTTTATTAATTTAAGTTGATGTGTGTTAGTGTAAAGAGCAGCATAAATATTTCTAAAGGTCTTTCACTACGTTATCATCCCTGCACGTATCAAAATCTAGTCGTTTGCTCCTTCCGTGCCACAATCGGTAGTGCTTGACTGATGTATATCCAGTTCCGGCTTCGCGCTATTGGCTAGTCGCTCATAGCACTTCCGGGCGACGAGCGACGAATTCTAGATTTCTAGAACCGAGCGATTGAGCGAAAAGACTGAGCGATCTGTTCGCGCGACGGCCCGTTTCGTCGCTCGAAGCCGTCGCTCGTCGCCGTCGCGCACAAAATCGCTCTCATGCGGTTTGGGCTTTACAGTTGTACCGTGTTTTTCCTAAGTACACGCCTACGCCATGGCTGGCTGGCCCCCGGCGTCGTTATTCTGTCAATAGACGAGCCAAGCCAACTCATCGAAAACGAAGGCGAAGGCCGCGCCACTTTTCTGCTCACTACAAACGAAGGCTTATCTGCACATTGTAAGTTAGAAAAAACTTATAATAGAAAGAATGTTACTGCATTTGAATATGAATTAAAAGACCAGAAACCGCGTACACTAGTAGAAGGTCACGTGGTAGACCTCATAAGTATGTTCATGTTTTTCCCGCGTGGGGTGCCAAAGGTCATTTTTCGCGACCTTTAGTGAAGAATTAAAAATACAAATTCGCGTTTAATGAGAAAAACATGGCCCGTTTTAGCCAATACGATAGACGATCTTTCCATTAGCCGGGTTGTCTCAATTCATATTCTGAGCGGTTGTCTGTCCATTTAACGTCGCGCTCCCGCAACTCGGTGTCGGCGGCTCTTCGCGGACGTTTCGCCTGGGCTTTGGAAGCCCTCACGCTAGAATCGGCACGTCGACGACGAGCCCTTTCCTGAGCGCGTTTATTCTGGATGGATTTCCATAATATTGCTTCAAAATTAAATCTGTTCGCTACGTAAGACAATGAATGGCTCCTACACCCTTAAGCAATGGCTCATACCCCCGTAAACGCGGCTTTCCATTACAACGACGGAAGAGAAGAGAAATTCTACGCTGGCAAGATTAGTGGCAACGCAGCCAGCTGGGGAAGCAGATGACGACGAACGCGGGAGCAGTGGCACGAGGAGCGCCAACGAGCCACACCGACGAGCACAAATCGAGGGGCGCCAACGAGCCAGCTGCGGGAGAAGACGACGACGCTCGAGCTAATGCTGATGATGATAATTTTGGTCGTACATATACACCACCGAAATCTGTGAGTTATACCAAGCTTTGCTTGAAAAACGTGACGAATTTTGATCACTAAGCTTTCTGATCCCCTATTGGGAACTTCGTTTTTGAACGCCTCCGTTGTTTGTCGTCTCCCTACTTCCACCAAACTTCTAATCGCCTCTTACTAATCTCTGTTGCGGACATGTTTACTTGCCCCCTGCTCTCGCTGAACCCAAGGGTTTCAAGGAGGCCAGAGGAGCCTAAATCGACTGCTGGGCATAAATCTTCACATTCTAATAAAACATGCTCCATCGTTTACTATAGCTTTACCACAGCAAGCACATGTTTCTTCTTACTTATTGTACCTCTCTTCCATAAATGCGCGTTCTAAGGCATCCCGATCTCGCTTCGAAAGGTAAAGAGCTTCCCTTTGAGTTATCGTAAATTATTTCTTTCTTGATTTCCTTTTTTCCTCTTAAGTAGTTACTCATAGAAGGTTTCTTTTCCTTTGCCGCCACCCATAAGATTGTGTCAGCCTCTCTCACATTGCGCTTGACATTCTTTGTTGCCGTGTTACTTACTATACCGGTCGCGTACTTGCTGGTAAGCTTCCTAGTTCTTTTCCTTCACTAAGAATCAATGTTTTTCCTGCACAAATATCTGAACACTCTTCCAGCCCATTTACGTTCTTCCACATTCATCAGTCGCTGTTCATAATCAATTTTACTCGGGGCTTCCCTCACTTCAAAAGTTGTCCAGCTCATATCACCGTGCACAGCTGCATTTGTAGTCTTCTCGTGAGCGCCCAATGCGAGGCGTCCCACTGACTTTTGGTTGCCATCGAGTCCTGATGGTATCCTTCATTTCAAGCAAGCAACCGCATTTCCAAATGTATGCCCTGGAACCATTACACCTTTCCACATACCCCGGAGCACGTCGTACCTATTGTATCCGCATAGCGCTCTGTGTTTCATTATAGCCGCATTTCTCTTTCCTGTTGTTGTTTTCCCCGTGTTTCCATATATATATATATATATATATATATATATATATATATATATATTGCCTTCGTTTATCCATATACCAAGGTATTTAAATTCTTTTACCCGAGGCATTTCCCGGCCCTGTATTGACACTGTCTGTTCATTGTTTTCATTGAATACCATAACACCTGATTTTTAACGCGAAATTTCAGTACTAATTTCTCGCCTTCCTGTCGACATATATTAGCCAGAAGCTGCATATCACTTTGCTTGTTAGCTATAGCAACACACTGTCGTCGGCATAAAACAAACCTGGAAGCTGCTACACCACTATCACGCCCGCCTGTTTGCATGAAAGATTAAACCCGATATTGCTTCCCTCTAGCACCCTTTCCATCCTTACCATGTTTATCACAAATAGCAGCGGGGATAGAAAACACGCCTAAGTTCCTTGTTCATATCAACTTGCTCCTCGCTCATCATCCCTAATTCCCATTCAACGCTAACTGTATTTTCTCGGTAAATCTCTCACAAAAGCTGTATACAGTTGTTACCTAAGCCTTCCCCTTCCAGAATATCCCACAATATGTTGCGGTTTACGTTGTCACACGCTCCGGTAATGTCTAATAAGGCCACATATAGCGGTCCCCTTTCTTCTCTGGATATTTAAATACACTGAGTAAGGACAAATAAGTTATCATCCAGACGCCTACCGATACTGAAGCCATTCTGAAGTTCTCCCAATATGCCATTATTCTCTGCCCATGCTTGCGGCTTTAATTTAATCGCCTGCATTGGCAACCTACCTGTATATTACCGATGTAATGGTCAACGGTCTATATGAGTGAATTCTATCTTTTTCTCCCTTATCTTTATAAATTAAATTCATTCTACATTGTCGCCAACTGTCTGGTATTCGCCTATCTTGTAAGCATGTTTCTGCTGCTTTCAACAGAGCTTTTTGGTCCTAGCTCATTAATCAGCCTAACGGGAACCTCGTCTAGCACTGTGGCTGTGCGCTTAGGAATTTTCTCTTCGGCTTTCTTCCAGTTGAAGTTTCTCAGCACCAGCTGACAAGTTGGAAGCGATCTGCTTTGGGTTCACAGTCAAGGTGGGCCGACGGCTCGTAGCTATGCATGCGCTGTGTTCTCGCCGCTCAGTTTGAGTTGAAGCGATAGACAGCAACGAAGGTGAGTTCGCTCGCTGCTGCCGCCGCGCTTCCTTACGCCAGCGTATTGACAGCGAGTGTCCGCGGTGATCGAGTCGAGTGTGACGTGTTCATGTTTGCCTGTGCGCCTTGACACCATGCTTGTTAATTTAGTTATAAGCGAATGTTTACTAGATTATATGGCGGGTAAAACTTATTTCTTATGGCTGTCTACTAATTTGCTATCGCAATCGAAGCTTCGCCTTTCAGGCGAAACTGCAACTTATTTCTAAAACTGCCTATTAGTACGGTGAACTAGAATATATGTGCAGTGTGCCGACCGACGCGCGCCTCGCTTTATCACGCGTGCCGCACGAAGTGCTGCTCGTAGCGGCGGCGTTGTCGTCGCTAGCCAGTGAACGCGTCTAGCGAATGGTAGCTCTACCCATGGCCGGTATGGAGTACGCGTCTTCTAAGATGCCAGGCGCGCGTTCCTGACCGGCCGTGCTCCAGCGCCTGACACGCTTTACCGCGATGCGCCTTCAATAGCGACGGTATACTGGCGACACAATTAAAACGCGTCACGCGGAAAGGCGTGTTGGCACCACTAAAAAAAGGTTCTAGTACACTCTACTATTAGGGAGTTTTAGAAGTAGCTTTCCTAAGCGGCTTTACGTAACCAAAAATCCAAACTCCTTTGTACGTATTTTGCGTTCTTTCGTGTTCTCTTTGCGTTCTTCTAGTACGCCGGGCCGATAAATCCCTCTAACTTTGTGTCCCCTATTTCTAAAGCGCCCTCTTGCCCGCAAAGGCGGCCGGCCAATAGCATAGAGCATTTACGAACGAAAAGCTTTGTGAATGAAGCTCCCCAACTTCTATCAACTCTGCTGTTATTTGTCTGCCGATGTTGTTATGTGGGTGTCTGTGACAGTGTACGATAAGCCCCTCATCAGGTCTCGTAAATGCGTTCCTTGTTCAATAAAATTTCAGTTGGTAGCCAGCGCTTGTGTTTAATACTGTCGTTCAACCACATGAATTTTCTTCCGGCCGAACGGACATCGCGGTGCTTTTCAGTCACAAACGTCGGCTAAGTTGCATAAATTGCTATTCTGGACAACGTTGCTATTCGTATAGATGTGGTTATGACATTTCCATGCAGGTTGTCCCGTGTACTTGGCATACACAACCGCACTAAACAAAGAAAATGCCCTTATCTCTTACTTTTACTGACAAGATTCAAATGTTGCGCTAGCGTACAATGGAAGCCTCAGCCCGAAGCCAAAGTTCCGACAAGGTTAGGGGGAAGTGAAGAAAACTTGTTTTGTACCTGATGAATACAAGTCCCCTAGTCGGAACGTTGGCTTCGGGCTGGGGCTTACATTCTTCGCTTACTGTTGATCAATATAAGTCACAGTACTTCTTCGTTTCACGCTACTTTGCCCAAGGAACTATAATGCTGGTGAGTGGATTCTTGAAACGTTACTACTAGAATTTGGGCCCTTTTACATGAATGTATTTGTGACGCGGAGTACAGGATGCCACCTTGAAACGTATTTTTTTTAAACCAATACCATAAAATATTATAACTGAAAGGGGAAGCGATAAGTTGCAGTGACCTATAGTGCACTAAATGTAGGCTTCTGCTTTCCAACAGCTTGACATTACTCGTTGAACAAGATGCAAGAACAAGCCTCATTGCAGACGTAGTTGCCTAGCCCATTTCATAAATACAGATAAACACCAAAAAGATAACGTTTTAGAATAATTCATAAGATGTTTGTATATACGCATATGAATTACACGTATATTCTAAAGCAAACTAACGGAAAAAGAACGGCTACATGTTGACAAGGAGACTCCTCAGAAGCAGGTAGGCATAAAACAGCAGTATTTCCTTTCTTACTCGGTGCTGTGGTTATTGATTCCATCGGGAGGCGTACATCTGCTTGCTTGTCTGTTACGTCAGTTTTTTTTTTTTTTTTTGCCGTCTATTTTCTCTCTCACTCGAGAAAGTCACTGTTGCCTCTACACTATCCGTCCCTTCAGCTGCGACACGCATCTCTTCACGCGACGTCGTCCCATATGAGTACATTTTCTTGCGGCCATCTTGTGTGACCTGGATGTCCGAGCAGCGGCCATTTTCTGGTCGACTCTTGTGGCTTTCCGCTTTGCAGGCAGGGCCTCCTCCTTTTCCGTTCACCCGCCTCGCCAGCTTGCATGCTGCGAGGAGCGCCACCTCCGCAATTTTCGCTCCCGCTTCTCTTATCCGTTCTTATTCTTTTCTTCAACTTACCTTGTTGCGGCCATTCTGTGTGTAAGACGCTTTTCGCTTTCCTTTCAGCCAGCAGCAGCAGGCAGACCGTCGACTGACGTCTCGTGCGGCATTATTTTCTTATTTTGCTCCTCCCGTTCCAACCCCCTTACAGACACACACGCACACTTCCCAGCAGCGGTGCGTGCGTTTCTCCGTCCGGTCCGAGATGCAGCCTTTCGGAAAGCAGAACGTTCTTTGTATTTTCGCACTGGAACAAGACAGAGTTGGCACTGGCTTAAGACGAGAGGGAGGAAGCACGTCAGGCGTACGACCCTCGCCCACCCCGCGCCGCCCTCAGTCCGCTGGCCTACAGCGAATGCCTCTGCGTGACGAAGAGAAGGCCACTGGCCGAGAGCAGACTATGGCCGGCGGTGGCTGTCAGGTCGTGCGAAGAGAAGAACGCTTACGGCGCGGTATGGTTGCTGTCGGTGGGGGAAACCAAAATAAAGCTCCGGCCGGTGACATCTGCGTCGCGCACACTTTCGACGGCCGTTTTGGTGGCTGGCGAACGTTACTGCACGAAAAGGAACGCAGTCGCTCAGCCAAAGGCGACGTCATCTAAGAGTGGACGTAATGCGCACCTTGGGACGCACATGCCAGCGTCGTGCCCTTTGTATAGGTAATCACCGGTCGTTAGCAGTCACAGGCACCATGCACGTTACGAGTTGCCGTCACACAGAGTCCTCGTGAGATTATGATTCGAATAAGTCAACCCGCTGTTCAAAACTATCTCGAATGGAGTTTATTAAGATGTGTAGCATTCTGCAGAGTTGATATACCCACAAACTTCTCATTCAACACTCAAAATGAGTTGCACGGCAGCTTTCGCGTTGGTAATTCGGTTGACTCAACAACTTTGTTTAAGTGAATGAAATAGTGTAATATACTCGCCTTTGAAAAAAAAATGAGAGCCAAGCAGATGTAGGGAGGGTAAACAGTATTATTTCCGGCTGACTGCCCTGTGCCGAAGGGATGGCTGCGTATAGAGTCCGACATAGCGAGTATAATACGGCCTGCGATCTTACTATGATCCTTATTCACGTTATCAGCGCTACAATAAGCTAGCTATACTGTAAAAGAAATAATTGCGTGGGTCGTAATTAGGGCCTTCCCAGAAACGTGCGCTTATAAAATCTCCGGAAAGGAAGATTATGAAGTCGTAAATGTGTAACTGTTAGCCTTTCCCAGCAAGCTCGCACCAATTGTGCCGCTTGGGGAGGCTGTTCCAAAATAGACGAGCTACATTACAATGCGTCTGAGTGGCTTCCGTTTCCATACACTTTCAACATACGGCTAGGAAGCAAAGAAAGACATAACAGCGTGTATCCTATGAGCGTTTGAAATGCTCAGATGTAATGAAAAATGCATTTCCTTTATTCAAAGTGGTGCAGTAGTTCGGAGTTTTACGTGCTAAATCAACGGGATGCGGTAGTTTATGAGAGGCGGCGCATTGTAGAGGTTGTAGAGATAATTTCGATTAATGATGGTCCTTCACGCACCCCGCAATCTTGGCACAACGGAGTTCTTGCGTTTTATGCAATGAAATTTAAATACAGGCTTCTTTAAATCGAAACGTATCTGTGTTCTGTAGCCTGTAGCATCGCGCCACCTGGTTACACGTTGGTTAGGAGGGATCGAGATGGAAGAAGTGGAGGCGTGGCTCTCCTGGGGCGCTATAACGTAAAGCTATTCCAAACCTTTCTATTCCAATTCTGTAATCAGCCCACCACGATTGGTCAAAACATTTTCGGGCCACTCCCAACTTCGCCTGTCTGTCACGCGATGTCACGAAAACCGTGATCGCTCCCCATCTGATATAACGTGTACACACTGATTATGCATGATTAAACCGCACAAAAGAAAAATAATTATTCCTGATTCGACGCCTTTTCACCATTAGCCCTCTGCTATTGGTCCAATGTTTTCAGGGCTACGCCCACTTCGCCTGTCTGTCACGCGACCTCACAAAACCGCGAAAACTCCCCGCGTCAAAGTGACGTGTAGGCGAAAAAAATCAATGAATATTCCGAACAAAACTGAAAATTTTTCTGAATAGCCACAGACTGCCCTGTTCCGAAAGGAATAGAAGATGGCTGCCCGCCGATCGCTCAGGCCCTCGCTGCTCACACCTGCCGGTGAGCATGTATTATTTGCGCATGGTAAACCTTTTTGCGTGGCAGTAAAACGTTATCGAGCCCTTTCGGCATGCATACGACATCGCTCTGCCAACTCTTCCTTGCTGAGGATCCGTTTTAGCGGCATTCTTATCCTTCCGTTGCACGCCGCCGCGATTTTCGACTAGCCACCACAAGGTAAGTAAGGCGAAGCGGACCAATCGGAGAAGCCAGCACCACCCTCTTCATGTGGTTATCTATTTTCACTGTGCTGGCTCGGCCCCATCGAAACCTTCTCCACTAGAGCGTGCTCCTCGCCTCTTGTCTGCCAATTAGATAAGAAAAACCGCTGAGTGTAGGCAATGTTATCGGTTTTGAAAGCGAACAAAGGTGACCTCCTACAAACGAGAGAGTGTTTGATTGGGTTGTTCAGACAACGCTGCGGGTCACCTCCCGATGCTTGCGTTGGTGGTTACGTAAATTTGACGTCAGGAGATTGGAAGAAAAACAGTTTGGGGAATAGCTTTATGTTATAGCGCCCCTGTTTAAGCGAAACATCGTTTTCCCTACTTTATAAGTACCAGGTGATATTGAAGCTGTGTGGATTAGAATGAAGTTGAATAATCTCACTGTATTAATTGGGGAAGGGGGGGGGGGGCTATACAGGGCTCCGAACTCTCCGGTAGAACGTATCTTGCTACTAAGACAACTCATGGAAACGTCCATGAAAGAGCAAGACAGCATACTATTATTAGGTGATTTAATCTCCCGGCTATTGATTGGGATTCATATGTGGCCGGAAACACAGATGTTACTTATTCTGAGGTGTTTATGGATTTAATATTTTCTTACAATTTAACTCAGCTTATTGATGAATTTACTCGGGTGTATGCTACAATGTCATCTGTACTTGATATTATTTTAATCTCCAGTGCTTTGACAACGTATGTGAATGACTGTCTTGGCGATGAAGGTTTATCCGACCACAATATGGTTATTCTGTCCTTGAACATGTCCTCGTACCCCTTGCACCGGGAATCAAGCATTCATTATCTAAACTTTCAAGCTGCTGCTGATGTTAGTGTTTTGGATTACCTTGAAAGATGGTTTGATAACCTCATGTCTATTTATGAATCAAATTGTGGCACTGACGATCTGTGGGACGTTTTTTCCAATGACTACAATGCATTGAATTACACGATTTATCCCTAAGGGATTAAAACGTGCTAAAGAAAAAGAAACCCTGGGTTACAAGGGAAATAATTCATGTCTAACGCAGGATTAAAAGGAAAAGGATAGCTTGTTCTCGCGATCCAGGTGCCCAGAACAAGACTTCACTTGATAACTTGAGGCTAAACTTAAATCGTCTAGTCAAATAATGCAAGGAGAGATTCTTTAATGTAACACTGAAACACAATTCCTTAATGGAGCACCGAGTAAATGCTGGAGATATGTACACCCTACAAAGAAACAACATAAAGCTGATGATGAAAGAAATACCCAGGAACGTACACAAAATTTCAATTCCTTTTTTCCTCCGTTTTCACCAGAGATGATGCTACACTTCCATTCTTTTATGACACTTCCGATCCCCCTTCAGCGTCTGCCCTTCTGATCAACGAGGAAGGTGTCCTGAGCCTTCTTCTGCGCATTAACACTGAGAAATCACCTGGCCCGGACAGCATCTCGAATAAGTTTTTATATAGATATACTCAGTGGGTCGCTAAATATCCCACCATAATCTTTTAATCTTCGCTTACCCAGGGAACATTTGCTATAGGCTGCAAACAAGCTAATATAATTCCAGTTCACAAAAGTAGGAGCGCATCAAACGTAGGTAACTGCAGGCCTATTTCTCTTATGAGCTCCTGCTCCAAATTGCTTGAGCATATAGTCTGTAAACATCTCTCAAATTATCCGGAAACGGACCAGTGCCATCACCACTATCACCAGTGCAATCATGTATCACCAGTGTAGCATGATTTTCGTAAGAAGTTCTCTAAAATAACACAACTTGTTCAGACAGTTCACGATCTTTCAGAAACAATAAATAGCCGATTACAGATTGACCTAATTTTTTAGACTTTGCCAAAGCGTTCGATAAAGTGTCGCATCCTAAACGCTTGCTAAAGATAAATGAAATATTTAGAAATCCAAATATTACTAAGTGGTTTACATCCTAGTTCCACTCTCATGAGCAATATCGAAATAAATAAAATTAAATTCAGGTCCAAACAGGTTTTGTCTAGAGTACCTCAAGGCAATGTTTTAGGGCCGCTTTTATTTCTTATTTTTATTAATGATTTGCCTTCTGATATAACCATCCCACTAAGATTGTGTGCAGACGACTGCGTCATATATACTCGAGTGGGATCTTTATGTAAGACCTCAGCACGTTACAAATATCCTACAATGGTGTAATGAATGGAAACCCAGTGAAATCAGTTTATATGCCTATAACAAGGAAGAAGGCATCGCTGAGGTATAAATACAGCTTCGGTCCAGACGTACAAAAAAAAAGAGTAACAGAATATAAATATTTAGGATTAATATTTACCTCAGGCTTGAGGTGAACACGCACATCAATGAAGTTTGTAGCAGGGCAAATAAAGGTCTGTGGAGCCAAATGCGCAGATTGTATAGCGCAACTCCTGAAGTGAAATGTGTGGCGTGTAAGATACTAATATGGACAATTATTGTGTATGATAAGATAATATGGGACCCACAAACTGCTACTAACCGTCATAAATCGGACAGAGTTCAACGACTGACTTTCAGATTCATATTTAATACATATCAGAACTATGCAGTCGTTCATACCTTTCCGCTTTAAAACTAAGGACTAAGTTTGACCGATTAAAATTTTTATTTCTAATTAATCATAACCAGATTAAAATTAATTTATCGGAATTCTGTGTAATTTCACTAGATCAACGCTTCAGACACAGGCATAGTTTATGCATACAGCCGCCAGTTACATGGAATGATACATTCAAATATAGCTTTTTTCCAAGGGCGAGTAAAGAATCAAACGAATTACCAAATTCAATCGTCACATCTTCCTCCGTCAGTGCTTGTACAGCTGACTCTTATCTTCTCTGATATGAATGCGTCTTAGCATGTATTTCTGCTTCTGATGCGCAAAAGACAAGTGTATTTTGTCTTTGTTCACCGTATGCTACTTTTATAGATACTGCTATTGTACTGCGTTGCCGTGTTTGGCTCGACAGGTAGCAATTTTTTATATTTTCTTGTATTTTTTATGCACTCCTGCAAAGGTCCTTTCTTGGTCTGACATATAAATAAACAGTCAATCAAAACAAACAGCCGCTGATTCAAACAGAGCTGGAGGCCACTCCGTCAGTTTAGCAGTGCAATCTAAATATACACCGATACACACAGCCAGCACAGTCAGCCAGATGAAGTCAGCACAGTCAGATATAGGTATAGCATCCTGTGCTACAGAGTGTCATATACCACAACAATTTGTCGCGTATGTGGATGATCACATAGCCAGAAGAATGCTGTGAGGAATGAACTTATGCCCCGTTAAGAGATCGCCATTCTTATTATAGACGTGTCATATAGATATAATTACAGCGCACCTACAATATCTTTCCTTCAGACGATCTTATATGACGCCGACATATCCCCCATGTTTCTAAACAGCCACACCCGGCTAGCGCCATGCAATGATTTTTGCGGTCCCTGTTAAGAACCATGTGCTATAACATCAAGTGTTTAAGCAAAAATGTGAAATACATTAAATATTGGTTCTCGAACTATCAATTGTGACTTTCTCTCTGCGCGGTCCCGCCACCTTGAACATGGTGAAAGAAGCAGCGCGAAGACGCTAAAAGGAACCGAGAGGTCAAGCGCTGACTAACATATGATCATTTACATTAAAAAAAATATCAAAGCGACGGCAAACGTATGCGCGCGTACAAATTACCCAAACTAGCCATCTGTACCAGCACACTCCGAAAAGAAGAAACCGAAACAGGCGAAACACAGAATGGAAGCACAATTAATGTTCACGAAAAATGTCCTTTTCTTTTATCCCCTTCTTCCAGTGCAGAATAGCAAACCGGATATGGCCATCTGGTTAACAATTTAGGGGTGGGCGAATATTTGAAGTATCGAATACGAGTCAAATACTATACGCTGACTATTCGTATTCGTATTTCAAAAAGATATTTTTTTCCTTTCAAGGAACCATTTGTATTACAAAATATTAAAAAAAAAATTGGCAGCCGATCTACGAATTGAATGCTGACGATGGAGCGAAGCTCCTTGGACGATTACGGCTGCTGCTCGAGCTTTCGCTTCGGGGTCTTGCTGTCGTTGCCGGCGTGCTGCTGCTTCTCGTGCTCGTACCTCGGGGTTAGTTTCGCGGCGTTGCCGTTGGGCTGCCGCGTCTCGAAGTGAAGGATCAGAGTCACGACGTTTGCGCTTACTTTCGCGCTCCTCCATACTGCAGTGGTAAGTGTAGCGACAGCGGCGCGGCGCCGGCGCAACACCTGCGCACGGTCGGTATGCGCGCTGCGTGCGCTCTGCGAACGGTTCTGCGCATGACGTCGTGCGCTTGCTCGGAGAGGGGTTTCGGAGCGGCGCCGGCGCAGCGCCACACCTGTGCGCGGTCGGTATGCGCGCTGCGTGCGCGACGGGGAGCTACGACGATGACGGCGACAACGGACATCGTGAAAGCCTAAGGAGCTTCGCTCCTAAAAGGAAACCATATATTTTGCAACAACCGAATGTTAAAGTCTGGTTACTGTTCTCCGTCGACTAAATAAGGTATCACAAATGATCAGAAGTCAGACAACGACAAAAATTTTCTGAGCAGTGCAGAAACGAAATTGCCAATGCAAGCTCAGTTCTCGGTGTCGCGGCGGAAGCCTACATGGCAACCTGTGATTTTTGCTTGTAGTCTGTCATTTAGTGTCATGCCAGTTTAGTCATGCAGCAGTTTTTACAGCGAAGCTGTCCAAGGCTAGGATCCGGGAGTTTATGGCGCCCGCGCGGGAAAACTCGCCCCTTAAAAGTGAGAGTGAAAGAGCCAGCAACAAAAGCAAACGCATATCACGTACTGCTCGCGTCGGAGCTCCGTTTTACGGCCACAGGGGTACAAAACGATGTGCCTTTGTGACTGTATGATGTAGTGCGTGACGTATTGTGCACCTGATAAGGCGACCAAGGGGAAAGCGTTGGTGCCCCTCGGCGCAACCCCGCGAACGCGCTCGTGCCTCTGCTCACGCGTTCGTCGTCGTCGTCGTCTTCCACAGCTGGCTCCGTTGCCGCTCATCATTCCAGCGTAGAATTTCACTTATCTTCTGTCGTCGTAATGGGGAGGCCGCGTTCACGGAGGTATGAGCCATTGCTTAAGGGGGTATGTCCGTCTTACGTGACGAACAAATTTAATAACAGAGGTGATACGCGAATGTGTCTGCGTATACTTATCGTCACGATGGCCACCGATCCGGACAATAATTATGTTCGTACCTTTGTTCAAACTCTGTCACCTCTGTGTCGTGCGCTAAGCAGCTTCGCTGGTCATCCACCTTCACAGAGTGGAATGGTCTTTACTCTTTTTATTCCCCCCTTTCCCTCACCCCTAGTGCAGGGTAGCAAACCGCACGCTCTTCTGGTTGACCTCCCTGCCTTTCCTTGTGGCAACCCTCGGGTCCCATGACCGCCGCACGCGCAGCGAACGTCGCGGGAGACGCATGCGCGCCAGGGAGAGTTGGGAGAGGGGAAACTTTCCTTCCGCGGGCGGCGCACGGGAATCGCAAGCGCTAGCAGCGCCACCGGGTGGGTCACGTGAGATCCCGCGGACAGCGCCCGGGTCTCAGTGATGCCACGGCTGCTGATTTATCAGTAGATCTACTGATTTTAAAAACTTTCTGCTGATTCAGTGATAAAGCGCTTGAATCTACTGATTTTCTTGCTTTTCTACTGAAACGAAAGCAAAAGCTGCTACTTTTTCAGTACAGAGTTTATAATAATGTAATGCCACCTAGCGAGCGAAAAAAAAAACGCCGGCTGGCTCCGAGGTTAACATACATTCTTGCGTTTCCAGACTCTCAAACGTGGCGCTACCTCTGTATTTGAGCAAAGTCGGGAAAAGGTGAGGTAGTGAATTTGTGAAGCCATTTGTGAAAGTGGGTGCACTACCGTACCCCACAACTATGAAACGACAACAATGAAACCAAAACTATCGAACCAGAACCAATGACTCTTTTCATGCGCCGCTTCGAGCGCCTACTCAGTTCTGCAGGAGAATAGGACCCCACTTACTTACGTTTTTAGTTTATTTGCGTTTTCTTATTTCTGGATCATCATCATCATGATCAACCTATTTTTATGTACACTGCAGCACGGAGGCCTCTCTCAGCGATCTCCATTACCCCTGTCTGGAAGATACTATACTCTAAAGCTTTCTGGTACTAACTACCATCTGACGCCTTTGAATAGGCCATCGGAGGACTTCACTATTTTTAAATTCGTGCTTGAATGGATCTCTGGATCTCCGGGTTTTTCAAAAGTATCGCCGAGAATCTCGGGGTCAATTTTTGTACTATTTCTTCGAAGCTACAATACTACAACAGAGTACTAATATAAGCGCTGAATTCGTGGGCTCCTAAACTAAGAGCAAAAACTGAAATTAAAAATCTACTGATTTCTGCTGATTTTTCGCGAAAAAATCTACTACTATTACTATTTTTTTATATGTCGTGGCAACACTGCCGGGTCTCTTTGGTCTCCAGCAAGCATGCCAGCAAGCGGGGACGGCGGAAGTCTCCGCCGCTGCTCCCGTATTCCCGCACGTGGTTAGTCAACCGCGTTGGGGGGGGGGGGGGGGGCGGCAGACGCCGCCCCCCCCCCTCCCGTATTCTTCAGTTGGTAAGTCGGAAGCCCTTCTTTACCTAGTGTATTATTCTCTTCGAGGGAACCCTCAGTGATGTCAACTATAGCTAGCTGACCTGCTCGAAGTGTTAGTTGCAGTCGTAATAAATGCTTTCCGAGTGTACACGTGGTTGTCGTCTATTGTTTCCTCGAGCTTGTACCGGACCGCGGTTGATGCGCAGGCATGCGCCAACCGCGGGGCTCGGTTTGTCGAGGCAGAGGGCCGTCGGCGATCCCCACCATATCCCGACATCCTCTCCTTGCTCTCTCTCTCTCTCTCTCTTGAGTTTTCACAGCGAAGCTGTATATGACGAGCTTCCAGCGGATCGATGTCCGTAGACCAAAAACGTTGGCCGATGCCGAATATGGTGCAATACCGGGCCGACCCGCGGCGGAGGTGAAGCAGGCTTCAAGCACTCCGTCCACTTGCAAAAATAAGTTTAATATCTTGGGTCCAAATACAACCCGTTTCAGATATTAACCTGATAAGAACAGATACTACATTTTGACCCGCGTCGGCCATGTTTACGTTCGCACCAAACACGTGTACGCCATCCTGCGTATTCAAACTATCCTACCAATCTGAGTGTCTTCTGTCTCCTGACGTCATACTCTACGTGGGCTCATTTCCTCAGTTCTGCTCTGACTGTGAAATGGGTAGGCCGCGTGTTGTACGGTCTGAAGAAGGACAGCGTGCCTACCAATAACGACGGCGTGAACAGAAAGGGGAATGGGCGCGGTACCGGTGGAAGGAGACTTCCGACGATGAGCGGGTCGCGGACGCCAAGCGTAAGCGTGCTGCCGGCCAGGACCGCGAGGCGGAAAGAAAGGCGAACCGTCCATGTGGCCCCGATCGCGCAAACTTGGAACGTTTCACCGGAGCAACGGTCAATCACCACATACACAGCTTTGCTGGTCATCCACCTTCACACAGTGGAATGGCACTGATTTTTTTTTCTTTTACACTACAACCTGTGCAAGTTTCTTTGCAAAGGGCACTTTTACATCTGTCTACAGCACGCAAGCCCTTCAGCAGTCTTTCTTTTTGTTTGTACAACTTCTGATATTTTTTTACGCAACCATTTATTTACCCTTTTTGGTAAGCTAGTCATACAGCAAGCACTCTTTCTTGGAAATCTTGTTAGCAACCAGACTCTAAAGTGGTTGAGAGGGTATATCCGTCCAGTATTTAGTGAAAATTAATGATCTTGTGTTGAAAAGTGATCATTTGTCCCTGATAGTTAGCTCTTTTTTTTCCCTAGTCAGTACCCGTGTGGTACCGAATTATGTCGAAATAAATATTCCTGCTGTAAATATATGCGTCTGCGTTTGACTGTTCGATATTCGGCTCGATATTCGGTGCTTACTATTAGCATTACATTCGTATTCGAAAAAGTGGACATTCGCCTACCACTAGTTAACATAAATACCTGCTCTTGCTTGCCTCTCACTCTCTCTTTTTTTTTCAAGTCACAGGTTTCCAGGATTTCGCGCATTGTCTCTTTGGGGCGGTGATGTACACTATCAGACTTCTCAAATAAGGGCGTACACTCATATTTGTGACAGTGAGCAGCCCTATGCGCATGACCCCTTTGCCTCAAAGTATTTCGATGTTCCTATAATCGAGTTTTAACGCACGTGCCGGTCTGGCCAATAGAAGCAGCACCGAAAACAGCGGCCCCCGGTACACTGTAAACGTTGTGCACTGGATGAACTATCACGTAGCGTGGTTCATATTAAATCTGTCGTCGCTTCTGCTGTCAGCGACATCACTTTCTTTCGATAATGCTGGTCAGATGCGAGGCAACTCATTCGGTGCGGAAAACACAACATCCACATCCTAGCGGCCAGCCCTCTTTTTGACTCGAAAAAAATTAAAATTAAATTATGGGGTTTTACGTGCCAAAACCAGTTCTGATTATGAGGCACGCCGTAGTGGGGGATTCCGGAAATTTGGACCACCTGGGGTTCTTTAACGTGCACCTAAATCTAAGTACACGGGTGTTTTCGCATTTCGCCCCCATCGAAATGCGGCCGCCGTGGCCGGGATTTGATCCCGCAGCCTCGTGCTCAGCAGCCCAACACCATAGCCACTGAGCAACCACGGCGGGCGCTTTTTGACTCGGTGAGACAGATTGTGCACTTATGGAATCGCTGTGACTTTTTTAAAGCAAACAGCGTTCTTTGTTTTGTTTTTTCCCCCGTTCTCGTGGTCAGAGGCCGGATTTTCTCCGCCGATAAAATGACGAGAGGATAGCGCCATAGAGAGGAGGAGGAGGGGCTGCAACGGAAACGAAGTCAGAGGACAGAAAGACAGGGGGAGAGAACTGGCGTCTCCGAACCACGCTGGTTGGTCAGAGAGGCGCGGACGTCACGTCAGAGGTGAACCTTGTGGGTGGGCGAAGAGGCGGCCCATCGTGCTGCTGCCATGATTGTCGCAGAAAAGAAACAGGAGTTAGAAAATCGACGCGAGCCTCAGCGTCAACGAAAGGCCGCATTGGTCGCCCAGGAAAGAGAAGAAACGTGGCCCCAACGACAGGAGGCTCGGCAACAACGTGCGGACGCCATGGCCGCCGAGGGGCGGGAAGAAACGCTGCGACAAAAACGCGAATTCAGAGGATTCAAAAAGCTATTCGCGTACATTGACAACCGTCTTCTATGGTACCTACATATTTTTTTTTCTCTTGCTGCCTTCGTTCGCTACAGCAGGGGCAAGCTGTGACTTTAGCCAACACACCAGCTTCTCGCAGGGTCTTATGACATAGCTTAGAAACCATGATTATCAAAGTCTGGTGCATTGTGTTTGAATACTGCTCTTCATTGAGTGATGTCACGGTTTGGGAAGTGAAGACCTGATCTATGACAGCGAAAACCTATTTCCTATTATATTTGGATGGATTGAGGTATAAGGTTCATTGGGGAACATTAGGATACTTAGAGGAGTATTACCAAGATACGTGGTCACATCACATCTTGAGTTTCTAGTTCAAATCTTGTAGCACACCAGCATTCGTAAATAAAATAACGAAATAGCATTCTTACATTCTTACATAATCAACCTCGTTATTGATACTGTATTTTGCCTGTCGTGGTTCTTTCTTTTTTTGGGCGTGTTCGTTCAATATAGCTGTTTAGGGCTGCAGAACATGCGTTTGTTATCACTTTTAAACTCTGTGTTTTTCAAATAAATGTTCACCTGTGAGGCAATGCTAGTTCTGTCGGTTCCTTCTTAAGTCTTCGTGTTGTTCGCACTGGTAAGTTACACCACATTCAATGTTTACCGATTCGCCCACTTTTCAGTTCTACTGAATTCTATATATTTTCGTATTGTCGCTGTTGTGGGATGTTAAGTTAGCACGAGCAAACTGACTGTCATTGTGTACTGTGGGAACTGCCGCCATGATCCACGACATCGAGGATAGTGATAGAATAGAAGAGGACGAGAAACGCGCGGGCGGTGGCGTGAGCCGTGGCTGGACGCTGCTGGCCAGGACTTCGGCCTGCTAGCTAGGACGGCGGGATGCGCCGTCCCCCGCACTAGCGCCCAATGTGGGGCCCCGACTGCGTTCCGGGATGAACCCTGGCTGCGGGCGAGGCCGTAGCGCCCACTCCACAGAAGGTAGCGCCTGCCCCGTCCTGCTGCATGACCTCCGCGATGCTAACGGCCCCCTCTGGCTGGCCACAGGAGCACTGCTCTTGCGCCTGCTCCTATTCCCGACCTAGCGCGGGACTAACGGGCGCCCGAGAGGATGAGCGACGCGCGAGCCATGGCTGGACGCTGCTGGCCAGGACTTAGACCTGCTGTCTAGAACTGCGGGGCCACGCCGCCCCCCACAGTACATAGAACGACCTTGACATAATATTCCCAGTTTTACGAAGGCTCCAGAACTTGGCCGCATGCACTCGTACTGCCACAAACAACGGACAAAACATTGAAATGCAGAGCTCCTGAGTCTCGTTATCTGGCAGCTAGTACTGAATTCGTTTATCGCAATCAATGATGTAAGCTTCGCTCACACAACCGAAGGTTCGGTCTTTGGCAGTTCATCCTCGCTATCGCGACAGGCGCGCTTAAGCTGTAATCCATAGCAGGATATGTGACAGGTATGTCACCAGCCCCTGGCTGCACTTTAGCGATACGTCCTCGGAAAGCTTAGCAGCGTATAGAATATGTCTCGTCCAAAGTGTCTTATAGAAAGAGCAAAGCTTGGAAGAATTACTTTAAAAGTGAAGCACTGGCAATGAAAACAACACAATGAAGCGATGTCACGCAGTCACAATTTTCTTGAACAGCCTAAGCTTCTAACATAATCGTGTCCTAAATTAAGTCCGGAGGGATGGGGGAACGCTTGTACCAACTCGAGCGATACCACCAAAGCTCTGACTACTTACTCTGGAACGATTACACACGCACACAGAATTTGCTTATGCAGCCGAACGTTGCATTACTTATTTTACCCGAGAACGTGCGCGGCGCAATTCTTAAGCTTGAGGTCGGGGGGAGAGGGGGGGGGGGGGGCATGGACTGAACCCCAGGACTGATGTTAGTCTGGGGTTTACAATAAGCACCTCCAGCCAATCATAAGACGACGATGCCTGTCGTCTGCTGTCACTTGTTTTGTCGTCTCGTCTTTCACATGGCATATTGCCTGATTTTACTGGCTTTCAAAAACGTAGTGGCGTCTTCATGAGCGTTATGCAGCACACGGTTTTACCACGAACGACGTCTTCAGTGATACGCGTCAGTGTGGTTATATATATAAATGTGCGTGCGTGTGGATGAAATTATGGGGTTTTACGTGCCAAAACCACGATCTGATTATGAGGCACGCCGTAGTGGGGGACTCCGGAAATTTGGACCACCTGGGGTTCTTTAACGTGCACCTAAATCTAAGTACACAGGTGTTTTCGCATTTCGCCCCCATCGAAATGCGGCCGCCGTGGCCGGGATTCGATCCCGCGACCTCGTGCTCAGCAGCCCAACACCATAGCCACTCAGCAACCACGGCGGTGTGTGTGTGTGTGTGTGTGTGTGTGTGTGTGTGTGTGTGTGTGTGTGTGTGTGTGTGTGTGTGTGTGTGTGTGTGTGTCCTACGTTGTGTGTGTGTGTGTGTCCTACGTTTTTCACATAATTAAGTTATGGGGTTTTACGTGTTGCAACCACGATCTGATTATCAGACACGCCGTAGTGGGGGACTCCGAAATAATTAACTAGAAAAAAAAAAGACAAACTTGACTGTTGTCAGGGACACTACACTTATATTTGCTACCACCCAATAGAGTGTCATGACGAGTATGAAAAGTCAGGCTATTGCGCGCATAAAGAAACACAGCCTATCAGAGATTGAGCAGAAGCTCGCAGCACAACGCTATTGTTACTGCCTTACACAGCAGCGCACGCCCAATACAATTATACACTAAATCTGAACAAGAACGCGGCTTTTGCCATAGTACATACGCTATAGCAACTAGGCGGGCCGTATAACGTAAAACTATTACAATCTGTTTTAATGAGTACGCATTCTTTGGCGAGGACCCCAGCAAAATCTGTCCGTCTGGTGACGCCTTATATCTGCAAAATAAATGCACAATTGGTCAAGTTGACACATGTAATCGTTATAATAGTGTAATAGTAGATGGTTGGCGGCATTAAAAAAAAAAACAGGTTACGTTAGCGTCACCACGTCAAGGTCGTAACGAAAAAATAAAATAAAATAAGGGAAAAAAACCTCTGGTGTGGAAAAAAAACTGCTGGCTCTCCCGTAATCGAGAGTAGATGTAAGCATGAAATGGCTACCGGCAAATCAGATTGGCGACGCAACGCAGTCAAAGCTTACTGAGCCGAAATGAACCTGTTTTGAACTGGACATCCGTTGCAAATCGTCTCGGCCAAACAACCATCCGCGGCACGCCGGACGCTCCCAGCCTATAGGGACTTTATGCCAGCCTGGTCCCGCATCGTGGCGCCATTTCTCGAAGGAGGCAGTGCGAAACCCGCGCCGCGCAACTCACGGACCGCTGCCGTTAAAAAGAGCACAGCCAACCCTGTCTCAGCGCCGAAAGATGACAATGAAGTGTATGGAGCCTTTCGAATGTCGCTATTGGAAATGACAAATCAAACTTCAGCGTACTAGAAGTTACAGCTTCAGTGATATTGTGAACAAACGTGAGGAAGAAATCGGAAGCAATATTTTTTTTTGTAACTTCTTTGGGCAGTAACTAGCGTATGTAAGGCGGTCCTGTACAAAGGGTTGAGGGCCAGAGACCGCATTTTTTAAAGTTTTCACTGGTTTGCCCGGATGATTTCGTTTTGCGCTCGCAACGATGCCCGGATGTTCTCGCAAGTTCTCGTTTCATTCTCGCACCCATTCTCGTCTTGAGTACCCGGATAACAGCTCTGAATTTTTGATCAAGGTCTCTTGAAGGTCGCCGACAACGGGAGCTAAAAGCATTTCATGCTTAAAACCGGTTTTGACAGCGTTTTGGATCAGTTGATACGATATATCTGCAAAATAAATGCGTAATCAGTCAAGTTAACACATGTAATCGTTATATAGTGTAAATAGTCGATGATTGGTAGCGATGGGTAGACATACATAAGCTAGCTAAATAAGCAAGGAAGAGCGAAGTAGCAGCCAAGGTAAAGAATGCTTACACATTAGTAGGCAATTCTCAGAATTTCTATAGCATTTTTTTATTTCAAACGCCTGACGTAAAGCTTACGTAACCACTGATGCATGCCTCGGGTGGTGACCTGCAGCGTTGTTTGAACAAACCAATCAAACACTCTCCTCGTTTTCACGAGGTCACTTTTGTTTCCTTTCAAAACGAATAGCATTGCCTATATTGACAGGTTTTTCTTATCTGATTGGCTGACAAGAGGCGAGGACCACGCAGCAGTGGTGAGGGTTTCGGTATATAGGGCCGAGCTAGAGCAGTGAAAGTAAATAACCGGGTGTTGCCGGGGTCTGCGACTGGCTGACTTCCCTTTACTTAGCTTGTGGTGGCTGGTCGAAAATCGCGGCGGCGTGCAACGGAAGGTTAAAAATGCCCTAAAACAGATCTTCAGCGAAGAATAGTTGGCAGAGCAATGTCATAAACGCGTGCCCAAAGGGTATGACAACGTTGTACTGTCAAGCAAAAATGTTTAATATACGCAAATAAATCCTTGGTCTCCGGAAGCTCCGAGTAGCCAGCGTCCGAGTGATCCGTAGGCAGACATCTTCTATTCCTTTCGGAACGGGGCTAGTCACCGGCTATTACGAGAAAAATAATCAGTTTTGTTCGGCATACTAATGTGTCTTTAATGCGTACACGTCGAAATTTTGTGAGGACGTGGGACAGATAGGCGAAATGGGTGCAGTTCGAAAAAATTTGACCATTAGCGGAGGGCTGATGGCAAAAAAAGGTGTACAATTCAAAATAATTATTTTTCGCTTGTTTGGTCTAATCATGCATGATCAGTATGCACACGTCATATCAGATGAGGCGTTTTCACGGTCCTCCTGACGACGTGTGACAGACAGGTGAAGGGGGGGGGGGGTGCTAAAAATGTTTGACCAATCGTGGAGGGCTGATAGTAGAAATGGAATAGAGACAGCTTGGAATAGCTTTACGTTATAGCGCCCTAGTTCTAGACAACGGTGTACGAACTGACGTCGATAAAAGAAGGTATTACATTACCAAAATTACAAAGTAACAATTTGGCGCTTAAGACTCGCACTAATAACGGTCAATAAGTCGTCTCTTCTGCTCCTTCAAAACTACCGAACATGCTGCTAATGCGCATCTCCTTTGTCATTGTTCAATCATTCTAACTGCTGTTAACTTTTTACATCGAATGCAGCTGATTATTTTTCGTAGTACTTAGACAAAAGGTTTCGTTTTGGCCCAGTACCCCAGGAACTCTTTTTGTGCGTATATTATCACTCAACGCCATGCATCGCCATCAAATGTCATGAAGCTGGGCCCGTATTCACAGAAACGTCCTACGCTAGAATTGTCCGTAAGAAAAAATTTCAACCAATCCTTATACTGGACATATCATTAGCGAAGCCAGCTGGCCAATGGCAAACAGCACTTACCAACGAACATCTTTGTGATTTCGGCCCCTGCATCGAAGAGAGCACGTAACCACAACCGTCACATATATGCGTCATATGAGCCACGACTTGTACAAAGTACGGGAAATAACACTGAATCATTTCACAATGTTTTAATGGGGCATAGAACCTTGTGGTTCTATGCATAGAACGCAATAGCTTACGGAAAGCTGCTTAGTCTATAGCTTGCATCGAACCAGGCGTATCCAATGATACTTTGGCAGAACATGTATTCACCAAAGGGTTCTTACGCGAGACTTCTTCGTAAGTGCAACGCCGGCCAATCTTCGTGTCGGACATATAATTAGCAAAGGTAGATGGCCAACGGCAACGAGCACTTACGAACTAAAAGCTTTGCCATTCGGACCCTGCTTTTTTGGTCGGCTGCAATAGAATGAACGTCCCAAACAAGTTGAGGTTTTAAAATATGATAACTTTTTCACATACGGAAAGGACGCAGCGCCGGTTGTCACGTGATTGTCATTTCCCTTTCCCTACCGCCTAACGTTGGAAGAACAGTGAAAGTTAGAAACAGCCATCAAGGCCTTTCAAGATTTTTATTATCGAAGTTACATGTAATACATTGCATATTCTATATCAATACAGAAGGAGGTCCCAAAGTCGCAAGACTGAAATTGAGATCTCCTATAAAACCATACATCAGACAGCAACATTTCGATGAACAGTGGTAAACACAGAAAATTGATTTAGAAAATATTCAGTTAATTCATAAATAAAACATACATACATAAATATAAGAGCACTTATTATGAATATTAAGAAGTGTTTATGAGTTTAACAAGTATGAGCGCAAAGCCTTTTTAAATATTTCAAAGGATTCCTTGTGTATACCAACAGGCGAGGAATTCCAACATGATACTAGTGAGACGTTAGCAGTAGACTTGCCATAGTTAGTCCTTGGTTTAGGTAAGAGAAAGTTATTTCATTTTGTAAAGCGAGTTGATGATACACGAGGAAACTGATTATTGTGTAGTAAAGGAGCTGGAAGCTTTACATTCACATATTTATATATAATAATGCCGAGAAAGTATCTGTTTAGTTTTTTAACCGATAATACCATGTGAGTAGAGTCAGGAGGATGCATTGGACATGAAGCAGCTGAAGGTTATCATTCTTATTGCTTGATTGTGGAGATGATGAATTGTGAATAAATAAGTAACGTACGCGTTTCCCCATGATGAGATGCAATAGACAATATTGCCGTAAAAGAAAGCGTAATAAAGCGACAACAATATTTCAAAACGAAAGAAAGGACGAACTTTTAGTAAAATTCGAATGGCATATGCTGCTTTTTGCGTGAGCAGTGAGACATGCGAGTTAAACTTTAAATGTTCATCTAGTGTGATCCCGAGAAACATTGCACTAGAGGTAGCATGGATCCGAGTATCGCCCACGTAGACAAAGTGATTGTTAGGAATAATTTGGTTAGTTGACGAAAATATAACGAAGTTAGATTTTTTTGGCATTTGTATTTAATTTATTCCTGTTGAACCAGTGAACAACATTGATCAAATCGGTATTTAGTTTAAACAACATCGAATCGAGCTCTTTATCGGCGGTTATTAAAGTGGTATCGTCCGCATAAAGTTTACAGGAAGAATGTACAAGACCTTGCGGAAGACCATTTTTTAATTTAATCATTTCTGGAGTGACCTACTCCACTGTGATGTCAACATCGCAGACGCATACTGGTTATGTAAAACAGCACCTTCTTTGTGACTCTTCTGGGTTTGGCGCCCTGTTGTCTGCTCTCTGAGTTTGGCGCCCTGTTCTCTTTCTCTGTGACTTCTCCACTTCACTGCTACAATTTTTGTCGCACGACGATGTCTTTAGACGCGGGCGTGTAGTTTAAACACACCAGAGCTTCAGCTGTCGCAGTGCGAGCAAATACGCATTGAGCACAGCCAGTATAGAACGCCGCGCCTTGCACTACGAGTTTCCCAAACGTTTCCCTGCAACGACACATATGAGCGCCGCACGTTTGCAGCTGGACTCTATCGCAGACCTCGTTTTCTTCTCTGTCAGTTGGGTCACAGCGCAAACTACACAGGTTAGAGGCGCTCATGCAGAACTAGTGCCTGTAGGATTCTTGCAAAACCAGCACGAACCAGCAGAGATGTCTTGCCTCTATGCGGAGCCTTCGCAATTGTTGACAGCTGTCTGTTTTCCACTCGCATACAGTGGGCAAGGTGAAGCGATGAGCACGCGAATCGATTTTGAACGTCTCAACTGTTCATCACACACAAAAATCTCACTGCACGTTGCGTCAATGAATCTCTCCACAAAACACGCCAGGCACGACGTCCATATGTCGAAATCAGAATGTCCGCGTCAAAAAAGAGAGAGACCGAAAAAAAAGGGGGGGGGGGGGGGGGAAAGAAACAGAGCGAAAAAGATCGCAGAGCGGACATTGATGCCCATCCGAAGGACCCCGATGACACGGTTCGCCAAAAAGGAAAAAAAAAGTTTTCTTCTCATTATTCTTGTTGTTCAACTGCTGCTACTAAAGAGGTGACACACGCACCCAGTGGGGGATTGGCCGACGAGATATGTAAAACGTTTGATATAAATTTGGAGCCGATGGTATAATTTAAAAAGGCAGAAAGAAATAAGAGCGAAGAAGAATGAAATGAAAGAAGAATATGAAGTTTCGATGTGACGAGAATCAGGCAGACAAACTTTCTCCTCTCCGCTCACGCTCCTTTTTCTCGCTCCTTTTCCCTTTGATGGAAATCGTGGAACAGCGTCAAAGAAAATCGAGCAAAAAAGGAGGACGTTGAATAAAAACGAGAATAACCTGGTCGCTGCCGAGCAAAGCGGGTTCTGCTCACAGAGGCTGATTGAGACGACGAACTCTGTTGACTGGACACAATCACTGGCGAGGAATTGAAATGCGCTCTCCCTCGGCCCGCGCGTCTATAGCAGTGTGGCGGAGGCGATCCTTTGATGGGTTTCGCCTTGCGCTTACGGCAGCCGCGGAGAATCGCTGAATCGTGCCTCGAGTTCGGATGCGAGGAGGACGAGACGCTGCCTGGGTTCCCCTATTTCTCCTTTCGCCAACCACCCCTTCGCCGCCTTCTTTTGCAAGCACTTTCTTTTTTTTTTTTTTTCGCTCTCATTCTTCTACTCTTGCTTCCACTTTATTTCTTTTCGCTTCTGGTTGCGACCGCCGAGACCAATAAGAAGGAAGTAATAGGAACGGGACAGGACCATCTGGCACCAGCTGCACATGTGATAACGAGAAGGTATATCACGGAGGTAGCGGCTTTTGAGTAAGCGTTTTGCGCACTACTCGGAATTGATAGGTGTGTTTTTAGCATTGGCAGTCGAGTCGCTGGAACTCTCTGCATCGTAGGCTAGTCGAAGCACAAACGAAGTCACCTCAGCCTAAATGTCGGCGGTCCGCTGGAACTAAAAGTTTAAAAGTTTATGACTGGATTTTTGTTAAGTAGCGACTAATTAGTAAGTATCACCCGTCTTCCCGTGGTCGGCCCCGCTGACGACATGTCTCCGAAGGAACCGACTTTTTATTTCAGAACGACTATGTTTAAATATGATTTTACAGTCTTCGTAGAAACAACCCGGTATATACAAGGTGTTTCAACCGAACACTTTCAAAAATTCTTAGAGGTTGCCTGTGGCAGATAGCACAATTCTAGTTCATGCGCTAGTCAATTCGAACAGGCGGACATTACTTCCACAAAAAATTGAAATGCATAGTCGAATAATTAACAAAAATTCACTCATTAAGTTTTTAACTAATTACCTGATGGGCCAGATTGTAATTTACAAATTGTAGCCATGGAGTTCGCAAAGCGGGTCCACTTGGAACGAATTCTCGAGATGACACCAATTTCGAGATATTAATTCCCGAACTTTGCGGAGAAATGCATTGGCGTTCCAGTTAGTTTCTTAACAAAACGTTGCTTTACGCATTGAAGCACAAAATTAACTGGAACGCCAATGCATTTCTCCGCAAAGTTCGGGAATTATTCTCTCGAAACTGGTGTCATCCTGAGAATGAATTTGAAGTGGATCCGCCTTGCGAACTCTACGGCTGCAATTTGTAAATTGCAATATGGGCCATCAGGTAATTAGTGAAAAACTTAATTAGTGAATTTTTGTTAATTACTAGATTACGCATTTGAATTTTTTGTGCAAGTAATGTCCGCCTCTTCGAGTAGACCAGGTCATTAACTAGAATTGGGCTATCTGCCACAGGCAACCTGTAAAAAATTTTGAAAGTGTTCGCTGAAACACCCTGTATATACTCTCACACCCACACAGCTCACCCAGCAACCATGAGTTGTTGGGTGATAAATTAATTCCGCACTAAACGCGCCAGAGCTCGTCCACTAAAGAACCAGAGGCCTTGATGGGATAGACCGATCGGTGGCATGCGTGCGCTTACTCGATACATATGTGTAGGTTTGTATACTCGCTTCTTAATTTCCCCTAAAGTATATACGGTCTCATTCATAAACTGTGGCTAGCTTCAAGTGCGCTTGTGTGTATCGGTGTTACAGTTGTCCGATAGCATGTCCTCTTTGTCGTGCTAGGCGCGATACGAAGAAGCGCACGGTGTTTTCTTTGCAAGGCTGCCTTCTGAGTATCTTCTGGAATGAAGCAGCACAAGTTTTTGTTACCACCACCGAATCATGGTTAGCAGGCTCGAATATCCCGATCACGTGACTGCGCTATGTCGAGTGGAACCGTGCCTATGTCTTTTGTGGCAAGCTTCCACATATTTTCACGAGAATGAATGTGTGTCACAATAAATTACTAAAATAGAGAGAGCGACAAAAGTAGAGGGAAGATAGGGAGGTTAATCTGAGAATATATCCGGTTTGCTGCCGTGTAAAGGTGAGAGAAAAAAAAAGAAAGAGGAAGTAAAAAAGAAAGGATGAACAACATATGACTGTAGGTGTGGTAAATACATGTATACTGCCACGCAGTTTGTCAAGTTGCCACATAGTCACACACACACACAGTGTCGTTGTCGCATACACCAACATAGAACATCACACAGTGTGCTGTGTCACCCAGTCACAATTTGTCACACAATGCAGCATCTTACCCGCCACGGAAGCCCAATGACGTTGCGCTGCTGAGCTCGAGGTCGCTGGTCAGAACCTGGCCGAGGCGACCGCATACCGATGGAGACGGAATGCAAAAACGTCCGTGTACCGTGCATCGGGTGCACGTTAAAGAAACCGAGGTGGTCGAAATTAATTCGCGGTCATCCCCAACGGCGTACCTCATAATTCATATCGGGGTTTTAGTACGTAAAATCTGAGAATTTATTTTAATTTACGGGCTGTTGGCCATTCTGATGAGGTAGGAGTACCGAGTTTGAAACTGCGATTCCAAGACATAGACGGGTTATAAGGGTTCAGTCACAGAGGGCCGACGGAAGCCGAAGCGGTAAATTAAGGTCCAGGGAATGAAGGCGTGCGCTCGTTAGGTTGGTCGCGTTCAGCTGATCCTGTGTTAGGTCACGCGCAAGCGCACGAAGTAATTCGCTGCGTCGCCTCTCGAAAGTAGGATGGCAGACAGCTGACGCCGTCGCGGGCGGATGGGGAAGCTGCGTCTGCTCGGTATTTTCCAATGGATGCCGCAGTGACTAAAGGCAGCTACTAAATTTTATTATGTCACGTCCCTTGTCTACTGCGTGTTCTAATGTCTACGGCGAGCTGCTCGTTGTATCCGTGACACAGTGATGAAAATAATCTCTGGTGAGTTGCCTTGGAGTCGCCGAAGATGGACCATGGGTGAGGTGTCTTCTCTTTAATAAAATGAAGAGCCACACGGAGGGCAGTGAGTTCTGCAGCTGCCGTTGATGCCACATGAAATGTTTTTAGTTGAATTGGGACAGATCTTACCGGGATCTCCGCCGCGGTTGCTGAATTTGAGGCGTGACTGAACTATTGGTGTATACATGTAGGCGGCCGTTGTGCACCTCGTGTAAAAGTAGTGATGTGGCCTGTTTGAGGGGAACCGACAATAATTTAGCTTCCTTCGTGATATCTGGAATGGTGAGGCACGTTTCAGATAGACGCAAGCACCACATAGGCGATGATGGTCGTGCTACATTAATGCATTTCGATGGCATGCAATAAGGCACGATTGGCCGCACTGACACGACTGAACATTGCGAGCGACCTTTCTGTCGGTATAAAGAGGCAAAATGATGAGAGGGTAGCGGGTAGAGGTGTCGAATATGCGCCATGAGAGTGTCTGTGGCTATGTACATTGTAATATAGGATGATCTCGCGCTGTGACGAACACTGCCACTGGGGACGCGTACTTGGTATATAGGCCTAGCATTTCTTTATAGGGCTTGTGCTGCTTAGAGTGCACGTAGGCTCACTTTGCAGAGGTTGCTCGACACAGGCAAGCTGTTTCTTAGGTATAGCCCATGTGAACAGATCATTACAAAGTTGCAGCGTCGACCTTACCGATGTGCCCCATGACTTTCCGCCAAGAAATTTGAAAAGGTGTGTTATTGTAGTCCTTCTCCTCTTTGCATGAAACGTGCGGGCTCATGACAAGTTGCGGTAGATAATTACCCCCCCCACCCCCCCCCCCCCCCCCCGAAAAAAAAAAAAGCGATTTCTCCGCTCTTCTTCAATGGATTGTCCATTTATAGTTCTAGAATAAGACCTCACAGACTTGCGTGTGAATGAAACAAGGCTGCACTTGCCCTAAGAAAACTCCCTATCTTTTTTTCTAAGTACAAGCATGCTAGCGTAGCTGCCTTTTGTAGCCTTGATCGCACCCGTAACCGTGTCACGACAAAGGTTGAGATGAAGATATCATCTGCATCTATTGATACTTGGACTGTCCTGGCTAACATTGGACAAGGCGAACGAGCACCAAGTAGAATTGTGTCGGGCTCAACACTCCTCATTGCGCCACTTCGCAGCATGTTTTATGGGATGTCGGGGCGCCATGCTCGGCCACTATGAAGAAATATCTGTCAGTCAAATAACTGCATATCTACTGAAAAGTATACGGTCACGTATTCTAACTTCAATGAACGCGCCAATAACGTCGGGATGCGTTGCATTGTCGTATACGCACCGTTGATGAACAAGGCACGTCAGTTAGTTTCAAACCTGGAATCTATCGCTCTAGAAGCTGATGCTCCGGAGAATCGACTGCCTTGAATAAACGGACATCCACAAGCACGGAAAACGAAGGATTTAAGCGAGGCCGGAGGCAAAAAAATTATCGCTTCAGTTTAAAGTCACAAAGAATAGGCGTAATAAGAGATACCTGAGAATGGAGAGAGCTCGATTAAATTTCACCACCTGGGGTTCTTAAGGTGCACCCAATGCACGGCACGCGAGCGTTTTCGCATTTCGCGGCCCCCATGAGAAAGATGCCGCCGTGACCGGAAATCGAAGGAACGACCATGTCGCAAACGCCATAGCCACTGAGTCATGTCGCCGGATCGCATGGTAAACAGAAAAAAAAAGAGAGAGAAAAAGAGAGAGAAAGCAATAAAAAAAAAGAAAAGGAAATGGAAGAAGCACAAACATGTGTAAAAAGGAAGACGGAACGTGCATTCGGCTCAGAAATATCTCTGGGAGGTTAGAACGAGATTAGGTGGGATATACTCGCGGACAACTTCCTGTGGCAATGAAAACGAACGGAAAGTTACGGAGACAAAGAAAGCCCACAATTTTTAACCCAACGTTAGTTTAAGCGGTGCAAGAGAAAATATAAACACCTCATTTAGAGCAGCAGCATAAGACAAAACACACAAGAACTGAGTGTTTAATTTGACTTATTTTTGTGCTTTCCTCTTCCGCGTCTGGGCAAATGCGAAACCGGCGCACGTGGAAGCTACGCTAAAAAAAAATTATGGGGTTTTACGTGCCAAAACCACGATATGATTATGAGGCACGCCGTAGTGGGGGACTCCGGAAATTTGGACCACCTGGGGCTCTTTAACGTGCGCCTAAATCTAAGTACACGGATGTTTTCGCATTTCGCCCCCATCGAAATGCGGCCGCCGTGGCCGGGATTCGATGCCGCGACCTCGTGCTCAGCAGCCCAACACCATAGCCACTGAGCAACCACGGCGGGTGGAAGCTACGCTGACTCAGTATCTATTCCAAGAAACGAAAAGCGCTTTTTCAAGCGCTTCCGGTCTACTTGGCCCCGGCAGAACGCATGTGCAGAAGTTCCGCCTCCGTTGGTTTCCCTTCACTGCCACAGAAAGTTGTCTGCGAGTATAGTAGGGCGAGTTAACTGTGCGCAGCCGTTGGTGTGAGAGATTCAGTCGAGCCGAGGCACTGGTGTGGCCAAAGTGCTGCACGATGGATGCTTTTCGCAGAGCAGGTGAAAATTCGTCAGCTTCTAGTATTATATTAGCCTAGCACAAAGACTGCTTAATTGGTGTGCCCAGGAGAAACCGGTCGTCTAAAAACTGGCGCACCTAGAAACACAAAATAGAATATAGAAAATAGAATAGAATAGAATAGAAAAAAATGAAGAACAAGATAAACAGCTCCATAATGAGCAACAATCCAGCAATAACACACACACACAAAAAAGACAGAGTACAGATACGCAAAATACGTGACAATGAATAATGGAGCTTGACTACCATTCCATGGCCAGGAGTGCACATTCGATTAGGTGACGTATACGAAAGGAGCGAGAAACTAGGAGTGCAGCTATAGAAGAAATCTCAAGAGAAAGCGCGAAGATCGGAACAGAAAGAAGACTATACGTTTTGAAAAATGTCAAGACGCAGAAAATAAGGCTTCGACTTGGGCTAGCTGGTATGAGATCGTTCTGTTTACTGCGCTATACTCTTACACAAAGGACAAAATAAAATAAACTGACACACATGTGCGCAAATTTTCAAGTAGAAAGTTTTGGGCACATGTGTGTCAGTTTCTTTTATTTTGTCCTTAGTGTAACAGTATAGCGCAGTAAACAGAACGGAAAAAAATTACCGTCGCATAGACTGCATTCTGTGGAGAGGCGAGTGCATGTCTGCTAAAAGAGGCAGGAACGTGGAAGGGCCTATGTTCCCTGGTAGCCTTCGGCGGAACTCGTTGTTAAACAGAAGCTAGTTGATCCGAACATGTAATAATTCCATGAATGACTTTATGCAAAAAGAGGACGTCGACATGACTACGTCTGCAGCCAAGTCAGAGAAGTGTGGGATAATTATTCAGACTTGAAAAGTTGTTGGTGCGAGAGGTCAGAATACGATGTTTACATATACTCATGAACGTTTTCTGCACACGCTCGATTAAAATGTTATTTGAATCGCTTGTGCCATTCCACGTACACCACTGAGGCACATTCAAGTAATGGAAAACAGATGGACGTAAACAATTTGGGGAAGGGAAGCGGGCTACGGAAATCTCTTGTCCGCAGACGGAACCGAGCGCGCCTAGGCCTCGTGATGCTACGCGTTTAGAGTGGGCGGAGAAGCTTAACGTGCCATCAAAAAGCACACCGAGATTGCTTATTCCAACAGCCCTGGTCAACAATGCAAAATCAACAGAATAAGGGAAGACAATATTGTAGGTTTTACGTTAATATGACATAATCGTGGTTTTAGATTAATTTAGAATGGACCCGTTTAATTGGCAGCATTCAGAAAACAGGATAGGTTGGACTGCAGAGCGTGGCAGTCCTCTATCCTGTGTACCTCCTTAAATATTTTGATGTCACCAGCGTAAAGAACAAGTCTTCTAGATTGCTCAATAAACATCGTGGATGAAAATTAAGGGAAGCGGACCTATGATGAAACTTTGGGGAACACCAGTAGACACCGTACATACAAAATAAGATTGATTATGGACGCTTCCGAAGCAGGACCTATCGAGCAGTTAGCTGCGCATCGTAGAGCTACGATAGCAGCTTCAACGCAGGAGTGCGCAAGCTTCACGTAGGGGATGATTGACTACGTCAAAGGCTTTGCTGTGTACACAGCATCAACTTGCGCCCTTTGCTTGACGAGCAGGGAAAAGTGTATCATAAAGCTGACTAGGTTGGGGGTCGGTGAGTGGCTGGAAAGAAATCCATGCGGATTTGGAATGAAAACATTTTTTTTACACTGAGCACCAATACAATGTGAATAGCTAATTTGAAAATCTTGGAAATTGTAGAGAGGAGAGAAATCAGCCAAAAGTCGGCGACATCCGTTTTGGCGCGAGGTTTAAAGACAGGAAAGAAATAATAATTGTTTGTTCCTGGCCCTTTACTCACCACGGGTGCGCTTCTTAACCCACTAGAAAGGTTCGATCCTGGTCGCGATCCGACGGGTGTTACGCCACTGCAATCTGAAAGGAACTCCGTCAGGTTAACACCACATCTTCTCCCTTCCGTGTGGCCTAAGATGTGAAAACAGCCCAATTTCACATTTGGAGAACATGGACGGCTGCGTTAATCAGAACTGACTTCAAGGAAAACCAGGGGGAAAAAAGGAAAAGAACAAACAAGAAAACAAACAAACAAACATACATACATACATACATACATACATACATACATACATACATACATACATACATAACATACATACATACATACATACATACATACATACACACATACATACAGAAGGACAGACAGACAAACGCGAGATATTTTCATCGAAGAACCGATGGATACTAAAAAGTGACAAAAGAAAGCAGCATCACCATTTTATCGTCTCACTTGCTGCTTGTCTAATGTTTGGCACAGGGTTTAAATTGTTCACTTCTTATTGCTGGATTTTGTGATTTTTCCGATGCTGTATTCGATCGTACCAAGCTGTTAGCATCTTTACAAAAATCGCTACGTAAGAAAAAAAAAAATGTCGCAGTTTCGCCCGAAAGGCGAAGCATCAAATGCGATAGCAAATTTGTAGAGAGCTATTCGGAGTAGGGATAGTAGTTTTATCGGCTACATAAACTTGGACACATTCGCTTACCAACTCAATTAACAAGCGTGGTGTCAGCGCGCACAAGCAAACATGAATACATGACACTCAATGACCGCAGGCAACCACTGTCAAAACGCTGGTAGCAAGCGCAGCCGCCGCAGCGAGTGAAGGTTCGTGCGGTCTATCGCTTCAACGGAAACTGAGCAGCGAATGCACAGCGCATACAAAGGTCTGAGCCGTGTGGAGATCGCTTTTAAGAGATGGTGCGAGCGACCGCCGCAGCCGGGCAAAGTACAAGCGCTGTTGTTGGTAGAGTAAAAGCTACCTCTCCCTCCCGCGCTGCCTTCCCGCTTTCTTCGTTTCGCATGGAAGATTGAGTGGGCAGTTCTCCTTGCGCCCGGTTGCAAGATACGCATTTGGTGCCGCAGCACAGCGTCGCCCCGCCTCTCTCCCTCCAATACTCCCCCCCCCCCCGGCCTTTCGCGCGACGTAAGTCGCGTTTGCTTTCCGCCGTGCGTTCGCTCTCCGTGATAGCGCGCGTCCCCCGCGCGCTATCACTCACGCATACGGCGCGCGGCGACGATTTAATCGCCGTTGGACTTTATACGGAGACTCACGGCGACGGCGACGCCGACGGCAGAAATCCACTTGAAGTGTCCATATAATTGCTTTCGCAATAATAATTGGAACTCGTATTCACAAAACGTCTCGTACGTAAATGTCGTTCATGACTGGCCATCTCCGCAGCGATCGTTTTCGTTATCATGTCGATCGCTGTCATATGAGTCGCAGGAGCCAGAACGCTGGCCACTATGGAAGCCCTCTCTGATGCTACCACTTATGGGAAGTTTCGGGAATACGTGCCCAGATTTTTCTTGAGGAAAGCTGGAGGCAGAGGCTCGAGACACGAACAGCAAGATGAAATGAACCGACCTTTCATTGACAAACTGTTTTTATTTAAAACGCTATGCGAGTTTCACAAATGCGGATTGCGCAGCTAGATGCTATAGTTTTTTTGGCGGATACATTGTGCTCTGAAACGATAGCCCAGAAGTACAATTTACTAAATGTGTTAATTGCCATTGTCATTTTTTTTGTTTATGGCGAAAGGCATATCATCATCATCCATCCATCATCAGCCTATATTTATGTCCACTGCAGGACGAAGGCCTCTCCCTGCGATCTCCAATTACCCCTGTCTTGCGCTAGCGTACTCCAACTTGCGCCTGCGAATTTCCTAACTTCATCATCCCACCTGGTTTTCTGCCGTCCTCGATTGCGCTTCCCTTCTCTTGGTATCCATTCTGTAACCCTAATGGTCCACCGGTTATATATATTGCATATATTGCAGGCATATATGCAATGCAATATATGCAATAGGCAATGCAGGCATTGCCTGCATTGAAGCAGGCAGCATTATTGCTACTACATGAGGTCCACAGTGACCGCTTACATGTTTACACAGATGGGTCGGTCATGCACTCCAGTTCAGCAGCTGCAGTATTTGTCCCAGCAAAATCTACAGTAATAAAATTCCGGACATCGCACTTGACATCGACGACGGCTGTCGAACTTACAGCTCTGTGTGCAGCAATGAAATTTATCGAACAGGAACCGCCCCAGAAATGGTCTATCTTCTGCGATTCCAAGGCGGCCTTCCAGAGTCTGCTCTCTGCACTACGCCGTGGACCCCACGAACGACTTGTCGCGGACACACGCGAAATTTACCATCAAGCAGTTGACAAAGGACATGACATTTTCTTTCAATGGCTGCCAAGTCACTGTGGTATCTTTGGAAACGAGCAAGCGGACGCAGCCGCTCGATCCTCACATACCAGTACCGATTGCGTCGCTATCCCTATGTCCAGAACAGACGCAGCAAGAAAGCTCCGTGCGCTTGCTCGCGAGCTTACGTTAGCCCACTGGAATTCGACGGACTTTAAAAACCAGCGCCTCTGTTCCCTGGATCCTAATCTGAAGTTCCGCCTTCCACATGGCTTACCACGACGGGAGGTAACTCTCATTTGTCGCCTAAGACTTGGAGTAGCATTCACCAACGCGTACTCCTACCTGATGGGAATGGCCACAAGTCCAGATTGTGAAACTTGCGGGTGCAAAGAGACGATAGCACATCTTCTGTGTGATTGTCGTCGTTTTAGTGCACAAAGGAAAGTCCTCAGAACCACGCTCGACAAGATAGACAGCCGTCCCCTTACGGAAGCCAGAATTCTTGGTCCCTGGTCCCAGCCGACGTCGGAACGAACTGCTTTAAAAGCGCTAGTACGCTTTTTGAAAGAAACAGGACTTCATGAAAAACTATAGAATTGTGCGGACAGATGTGTTTTTTTTTCTTTTTTTTGTTTTTGTTTTCTTTTTAATCTTCTCTTGTTTTCTAATCTTTTCTGCCCTTACCCCATCCCCCCGTGCAGAGTAGCCAACCGGACACTTAACCTGGTTAACCTCTCTGCCTTTCGCCTCTTATTTTCCTTCCTTCCTTCCTTGCAGGCATATATTGCAAAGGCATATATTGCAAACATAATAGTCGTATCCTCCTAACGCAAATTCATTTTGTTTTGCGTTTTATATTTAAGCTTCAAAGATATTAATCCCCAAGTTGGTACCTAATAGCACGTAATTTTGCATTCTGGAACCAGAATCTCTACCCAAAGACGCACCCTACAATGACGTAGCTCCACGCGCATCGCGCATCATTCCGAAAGTAGGGCGAAGCCGCATAACACGCGCTGTCGCCTGGTGAAAAGACGACTCTACGCGACAAGCTGTGCCACTCCAGGCTGCGTATTTCCGCTGAATATCACGCCTGAGCGAATCGCGAGTGACAAATTTCGGGATGAATATCTTTAACCTTGAAGGCACTGCAGATGGAAATCGCTTGCCGGCTTGGATGCATATACGCGGTTTCGGAAATGAAAGTTTCACCTGCTGTGAAGTCAGGGAGCGAGAGTATGTCACGTGGCTTTACTTGGAGAATTCCCCTCTATTCACGCACACGCTCCGCCTCGCGAACTGCTCAGCCAGTGTTTCTAGTCGTCCGGATTTGAATTACAAACCGTTCCTTGGTTCGCATGCTGCAGCGACGCCTCTTTCAAGCTTCGCTTCCTGCAGGTGTCGGGTAAACGCAGCTTCCAAAATACTTGCCCTTTTTTTTCTTTTTCTTTTTTTTTCTTGGTTTGTTCAGCCACGAATTGCCTGCATATAGGGACCAGTAATTCGCAACCTCCACCCAGATATTAAATAAAAAATTCTGACACCAGAAGTTTGAAGGCATACTTTTCGCGGTGTCTTCGAGACAGGTTTTGTTTACGCACGCTTGGTCGCCCCTTCATGCAATCTCCACGCGCGAGCAACGGGTGACGGAGGTGTCACTTCTGGGCTGCTCCTTGAGCTGAGGATCACGTCGGGCGCAATGTTCCGGCACCCGACACTATATAGGGCTCGGCGCAGGCGTGACGGAGTTGTTATGACAGGACGCTGCAACGCGACCGGCACGACTCGACTCTATACAGCGCTCGACGTGTGGTCGACGTCGCGAAGACAACGCGCTCTGCGGCTGCGGCTCTTGGGGAGCCCGACAGGCGCAGCGCGAGTGCAGTTCCGCGGTGTCATATGCTGCGGCGGTCGCCTGGAGGTTGACCATACTGCATACATCAAACAGCGGATTGAGTTACAGGTGTAAGAGGAGGAGGGCGATCCGCGCTGACAGAGGCGTGTGTGGCATAGCTGTCTGCACAAACAACCGCGATGTGATGCATAGTTCTTTAAAGCTATATTTCTGATACGCCTCTTTGTCTGTTGCGAATAAATAAATAAAAGGTGAACTATAATAACATCTCTCACTATCACCGTAGAAGACTTCGTGTGGTAGCATATACGACGCATTAAATGGGTATTGAACGCCATTAATTGTTAGCTTATTATGAGCGCCATTGAATTTTGGGAACTGGTAAGACCTAAATTATCACAGAAACAATTACGTAGCATAGTTTGTGAATTGCTTTAAAAAGTCTTGGAGAAATAATTACGTCGTGTAAAAGAAATCGAAATATAGAATTAAATTTTTACATCGGTTCTGTTATAGAAGTACCCCAGCGTGTTTGAAAGCTGGGCATAGTAAAACACGGCATACGTACTCATTTAAATTAAGGCCTGTCAGCGATATAATTTTTCTGCACCAACAGTCACTTTAATTATTGAATCACTAAATGAGAGAAATATTGTAAAAATAGCTCTATTACGTTCGCATCCCATGGACAGTCAGTCAATGTAACGCTTTGTGACATATCGGCCAGATAACGGGGTTTGATGGCCGCAACTACTGTGTCATGGGCAGAATACGAAAAGACATGTTGGCCCGGAAAAAAAAAACATTTCGTTAAAATTAGCATGCCAATTATTTATGAAGAGTAATTTGAAATATTTCGCCAACCGTACCAAGAGCGTAAACAATATGACCGAGTTCTGCCAGGCGTGTAACACGTACACGTTAAATGTGAATCTCTAGCTGACTTGTTGATGCTGCTCGTAGTCATCTTACGCTGTGTGTTAAACAGAAAAAGGCTCGCAAGCGCTGCTAGTAGACGCCTTTAATCGTTTTCCTTTTCTTTCTTTTTTTTTTTTTACCGGGGAACCACACAGCCGGCATCTCAGCGTAGAACGTCTGCAGGCCGTAGATTCGCGAAATTGTGGAGGCGGCCCGACTGCGCTTTACCACCGCAGCCACGCTACACTGTAGCCACACCATAGCCACCGGCCAGCCATGATGCCGACGCTTCCGAGTGCAGAAGGATGACACAGCCACTGAAGCTGCGTGCAAAAAAATGGGAAATAAAACGCGTTTGCACTCAAACAACCGGCAGGTTGAGGCAGCTGCGAAAGCAGCGCGTGCAAACATCTTGTATTCCGCGTTCCACACCCGGCGGTATTCTTTATCGGCGGCGGTGTCACCGATTGTCGCACCACCACATACTACATGTTGAAATTTCAGCGAGAAAAATAAACTAGGACGGAAAGGAAGACCACACGACACGGCCGCGATTTTGTAGCCATGCCTTCTACTTGATTCTACGCCACTCCTATCATGCGCCGTTCACAGCCGGCTGATCCCATTGATAGCGCAGGTGGAGCGTCGCTATAACCACTGACGAAGCGTGAAAATGAATGGCATTGGAAGATGTATCGCTATAAAAGTCGTTGCCCTGGCCTTTCTTTCGTCCTTATTTAGTTTATGCTCTGAAATTTCAATATAGATACGTACCAACTCACTCAGCTTACCCACCAGAAGAAAAATACAGCGTTAACAAGAATAATGGTCCCTCTTCTAGCGTTACACGCGCATATCAGCACTCTTCAGTAGCGTGCATTAAAAAGAAAGGTTTCGTTTCAACAGCCAGCTGTCTTGAAATAATTGCGTGTGTGTGTGTGTGTGTGTGGGGGGGGGGGGGGGTGCCTCAAGTGGAAGTGCGTGTGGGAAAGGGGGAGGGGGAGGGCAGCGTTAGTGGGAAGGGGAAGGGAAAACTGACCTTTTGGCTTCGCTCGACCACAATTCGAAGAAGATAAGGCGGGTGATTGATTTTCTTTGTTTATAGTGCACGTGACCTCCTTTTTTTTCGTTTCCCTCTAAAGAAATAAAGAAGAAACAAGAAAGCGTAATCCAGGAAGGGGGGGGGGGGTGACGTATGATTGATTGCCTGGGTAGTACAGTTTCGATGAAGACGAAAAATAAAGACTGTATAGTATCTAGTGCAATCGGTACGGTAAAGACCGGCCGTCATCGCTTTCTGCTCTGTTTTCACGTTAGTTATTCAGGGTTGCTATTAGGAGCGACTACGAGCATCACGACGAGGCCAAACAAAAATGAAATGCACATCCCCTTTCCGTGAGCATCTCCCTTGACAAACAAACAAACAAACAAACAAACAAACAAACAAACATACATACATACATACATACATACATACATACATACATACATACATACATACATACATACATACATACATACATACATACATACATACATACATACATACATACATACATACATACATACATACATACATACATACATACATACATACGTTCGTCCATTCATCCATCCATCCATCCATCAGGCCTGTTATTTTTTTTCGCATTCTTTGTTCTCATATCTGTATATATTGTTTTAGTTAAAAGTCCCCACTCCTGCTTGGGTCCGGAAGGAATCGCAGTTTGTACAAATAAATACATACAAAAAATATCCACCTATTCATCCATCCATCCATCCGTCCGTTCGTCCGGCCATCCGTGTCACACTTAAGCATGAGGTTGAAAAAAAATGGAAAAAAAAAAAGCTTCGTACGCACTCACACTAAGTACAAATTAAAAAAAAAACGCGTTTCATCGCATATACGCCATCAGTACTTTGAAGGAAGGTTCCGCACAGCAAATAATGCCCTCTTTACAATGCCTGGATAAGGCAATGGTCCAAGAATTGTCCGTAATGAGAGCGCGGGACTCCCCCTTGTTCTGAACTTTACTCACAGTTCTCGCCTAGGGTGGTCATAAAGCGCACAAGTTAATAGCAAATGTGAGATGCCCTCATCTGGTTCACCCCAAGCATATGACGCTGATTCAGTACACCCTATTTTATGTATAGGAAGTGGTTGCGTCAGGCCACACCGAGTCATAGTCGAAGAAACGAAGACTGTCTACGCCTGTCGGTAAGTTACCAGAAAGTGTGAATTTTAGCTTAGGCTCCACTTCATAAAGAATAAATCGTTTCGCTCCATCGTCGAACAACGTTGTCAAGGACCAATCCATTGATAATTTTTACACGATGTGTCTTATGTCACGGCTGAAGAGAGGAATAACGCACATTTCGCCTTGTTCAAGGGCCCGTTTTGCCATTTCGTCTTTCTTGTCGTTCCCAGATAATCCAATGTGGCTGGGCCCCCACTGAAATATCATGTCCACGAGATGTAGCACTGTGCACATATTATGCAATTGAAACAATAATTTCACTGTATATGATCCATTGGCGTTGATGCTACTCAGAAGCTCTAGGGCCGACTTCGAGTGCGAGCAACTTGCGACACTTTCGACAATGAACTTCTTAGCCTCTAGTATTACACATAACCCTGCCGTAGTCGATGGTATTGAATGATGTTGAGATCGTAAATAGACGCTGATGAACCTTAGGCTGCAATGAAAATAGCGCACGCTGAGCTATTCTGAATACAGGACCCATCTATGTTTCCTTCCTGAATGCTTCTCGTGAAGTTGAAGCAAAACAAGGTGGACATCCGCTAGGAAAGGAACTTCGCATATCTTTTTCGTATACTTTCGATCTCTGCATACACTTGTGGCAGTGGGTGAATCCACGGTAGCTGCTGATCCTTACAACATTTGCATCCGGGAACTCTTGCCTGATATCTAGGTAACCCAGCATGCAGATCAGACCTGCCACTTAAAGGGCCCCTAAACCACCCAGAGGTCGAAATTTAGTTGTGGTATTGCAGTTGTGCACGAGTCTACAAGGAACACGTAGCCGCGAGAATTATTCGAAATGGTGCCGTAATAGCGAAGTTACACGCGTTTGATTATTGAAAAACGGCCCTCGCTCGTTTCGCTCTTTCCTTCACTACTCTCCTCATAGGCTGGTCTCCACTCCTCGCCGAGTGCTTCTCGAAAGGTCACGTGACATACTTCATCCCCAACGCGCTTCTCAAAACACTGCCTACTTCCGGTCACGTCCGCGCTAGCGGCACATATACCGACGGCGAACCGGCCGCCAGTGCCGTAGAACGTCTGCCGCGCGAGAGGTGTCCAAAGTAGACGGCAGTTCGGCCGGCGCCCCGCCCGCAGCACGATCAATGGGCCAGTCGACGACCGCGAAGCCGCGCGCCTCCGCCACCGGCAACGAAAACATCGGCTGCACCTCAGCTGCAGTGCACGGCTACCGCCGGGAGACGACGGGCAATTATTGCGAAGAGCGATAACAACGATAAGAAAATATTGCGGCTTGTGAGCGTCGGTATTTCATTTCGAAGCGCCGTCCGTTTTAGCTTTGAAGGGAACCAGAAAAGGCCTAGCGACGATATCGGCGCCATCGAGCGGTCAGCGGCGGTGAGGCTGCCGCACAAATGAGTCCCGGTCTCATCCTTTCTACGTACGTGAAGGAAATCTCGCCGTTCGCGAGCAAAAACCGCTGTCGAACGGCGGCCCGCGAAAGGCAAACGGCGTGCGAAGAATTACCGTGCCGGTAACGTGGACTCAGCGCTTCTCGGCTACCCGCTGTTGCTGCGGTGCCAGCCCGTGTTATGCGAAGCGCACTGACCCTGTGTTGCGCGCACGTCTGGAAAGGCCAACACTGTCGCACTCTGTTCGCGCAGCTAATCTGACCCCTAAGCGCGACTGTGTTGGAACGCGAGCGATTTGGCACTTGCGTTGCGGGCTGTAATTACCGATTCGCAAGGGCGCACCAACGAGCAACACGACGAGGAAGAGCAGAAAGCGCGCGTACCTGCTAGCAGACTAACCGGAAGTCGTAGGTTGTTGTTCGACCAATGGACATCGTTTCCGCAGTTGACATCACCGGATTCCCCCTGCTGACATCGTGATGACTGCTGGGGATACCGGAAAGGCGAGGGGAGGAGGACGGCATTGTTTTTTTTTTTTTTTTTTTTTTTGGTTTTGTGTAGAGTGTACTAGACAATGGTATTCTAGTACACTCTAGTTTTGTGGCGCGCCCGCGGCGCGTAGCGCTGCAGCGTTTGGCATCGTTGATCGTGACGGCATTCTGAACTCGATGCGCGGGTTTACTTGAAATGTTCAAAAAATATCTGAGGTGGTTTAGGGGCCCTTTAAAGGTAGCGTTGTCGATAGCGGATGACATTTATGCTGCGTGAAGATGTGGAACAAGTGGTGATATGTTTGTCGTTATCGTAGCACGGTTATTAGTACCTCTGCCAGGACCAGTGTACTTGTGAACGTGATGCATTGCGCGCAAAAAACATAGACAAAAGAAGGGACACGGTTAGACACACGGAGCGCTCCGTGTGTGCAACCGTGTTCCTTCTTTTGTCCATTTTTTACGCGCAATGCTACATGTTCATAATGGAAAACCAACAAGCCCAGGTTGAAACGTTACAGTTTACTTGATGCCGTCTTCGATACATCAAGACAAACAAGAATACTTTTTTTTTTCCATTACCAAGTACAATTTGATTTCTGCCAAATGTAATATTCGTTGCAGTACTAGCAACCAATAGCTGAGTGTTGACCGTACCAAATCCACATGGAGAGAGAGAGAGATAAACGGGGGGGGGGGGGGGGAGGAAGGTAGGGATCCACATGGAGCATGAGCAAAGTGCCTGTTGAGCTCCCCCATAGTGCACCCGCCATGCAGCGAAAACAAGTGCCACCTTGTTTACTTTCGTCTCCCACAGGTTTCAATATTTTATCCATACGTCTATTCAATACTACTACAAAAAAAGTTATGGTTTTTGACAATTTACAAAGGATGGTTCTAGATGCATTACTTGTAAATCTTGTACGCACATCATAGTAAAAGGCAGCACTACTGCTCAAGGAGAAAATTGTTGCGTTCTGTTAATCGGACCTGTAACGACTGTTGAATAGCTTTAATCGAAGATGCCGTAGTCCAAATGTATATATCGAGCACTGGATATCCGGTGGAAGACGCTGTGGTAATAATGTCCTGTAGTACCGTACGCTCACATCACTCGTTTCCAGAAATATATTTATTTCTTTGAGGAAATTGTATAGCAAGCTTACAGTTCGCCCTCGAATACCGAGAGTCATAAGCTCTTCAAGAACGTGAATGAATTGCTATGTCATATGCACGCGTTATATCCAGAAAAACGGCTACTGATTTCCTTTTGACCTTTCGTGCTCTACGAAGGTCACCAGATCCATGATGCTGCCTATTGTACATCGGCACGACATGTTTTGGCGCAACAAACTGTGTGCGTCATTCCATCGTTGCATGTCCTCATCGATCATTTTTTTCTCGTAATTTTTGAAATGCAATTTGGGAGGCTTATTGGGCGTTATGACTGAAGATCCATACGATTTTTCCTGGCTTCAACAAACGGGCATTCATTTATATCTGCCACAAAGTTAATGTCTGTTCATTTCTCCGAATACCGGTGTACATTTCTAGTAAAAGTTTTGTGGTTCGAGATGGCGGACGCAATGGAAGAACCGCAGATACTGTCGACTGGGAGACTACACTGAAGCACAATAAATATTCTCCAAAATAAAAAGGCAGCTCGAGACGATCTCATTCAAGCGCTGAGACGAGCTGTGCATTTTACTAAGCCCATTTATGCCGTCTTCGAAAGCCTGACACATCGTGCAGCCATTCGTTTACCTGTGTGTCATCTCCATCTTCTTAGCACGTTGTCACTGTCGCGTAGATCGGATGAATATACACTAGCAGATAAATTATGTGCACTCTTAGCTTGCTTGACCAAGTTCAGTTGCCGACAGACAATATAAATTTTCACTCCTACCTGCTGAAATTGCGTTTATTGATGGGCTGCGATCAAACTTATGCGCAGGATTTGGACTATTAGTTTAGAGGAGTTCACAAGTGTTCTTTATGCTGCGACGAAAGCAGAAATGACACTAGGGCATCTATGGAAGACCCTGATTGAGTGACCTATGTTGCCTTAAACAATCTTGGTTCTGGGTTATATATGGCACAAGCATCGAGTGTGCTGCCAAAGACGCTGTTAGATGTCTACCTAAGTCATTCATGTTGTGTTGCATGTCACGTTTATGTAAATTGAGGATAATGGCGTGCCCCTCTCCCCCCCGCTCTAAAAGAAAGAAATCAAACAAAACAATTTCGTAAACGAACTGGCTCTTGGGTATTTAGCAAGGCATCTGGAGCCCGTAACATAAACACTGTGTACATAATTTACACTGTTTCGACAGCCACCTATAGACGAACGCAACATGCAGACACAAATACCACGGGATACTAATGCACTGTTTCTGCTGCTACTAATGCGGCGGAAACAACAATCCCAACAGCAACATGACGGTTCTCTATGGATATCCTGCTACGCAGAGAAGGCCCCTTAAGAAAACAAAAACAAATGTAACATATGTGTCTTGTATAACGGGTTGCTGTCGAAAAGGAGAAAAGTAAAATATGACTTTTTCTTTTTTATTCGAGGCAGCATATAGCTAAAGTTAAGCCATTTCAAGAATCAAATTCTGCAAAATGGTTGACACATGTAGGACATGAAGTTATAGAAGACCGTATCAAGGTTGAAGGACGAGGACTAGCTGAAGCCAGATATTATTTCCCAAAGTATGGGACGAAATTCATGCGCGTTCCAGTTACTTTCGTGCTTCAATGCATAAAATAGCATCTTGTTAAAAAAAGTAAGTAGAACAACAGTACATTTTTACGGCGAGTTTGATGGCGCACATCTCCAAACTGGTGTCATTCTGCAAATTCAGTTCAAGTGGATACGCCTTGCAATCTCACCGGCTACAATTCGCAAATTGCAGTAGCTGCCGTAAAATAATTCAGAAGATAATTAGTGAATGTTTGTTAATTACTTGAATATGTAATTCGATTTCTCGTGCAAGTAATGTCCCCATCTCTAAATAATCCAGCTCAAGGACAATAATTAGGTTATCTGCAAAACGCGATTTTAAAAATTCCGGAAAACTTAAAAATGATCACCTTGTATATACGGGTATTAAAGAATACATTTGAAACCGATTGCTACTAACAATGAAGCTATAACGCTCCGTTCTTGAAATAAGAACCTTAAGTTGCCTCCGCTTCAACTGTACATAATAAGCATGTCAAAATTGTTGATACCTTTCAAGATTTTAGGCGGGATTTCCAGGAACACTTGACATGGGACACACACATAAATTACTTGAAAATTATCGCAAACTATCGACTTGATGCTGTGACACCGTACCAAATTTCGAACTAATTATGGGAAACAAATGCAACGGTTTACATTGCCTACAGTGATAAATGAGCCTATGTGCAACGATGGCATAGACCTCGCCTTTATTTCCTTTAAGATCGTACGTGACATATTTACTGAAAAATTCGTTAAATATCCCTTGTCATATATGTATCTCTATCCACTCTTTTATGCATAATGAATTATCCAATGTCCACATCACTTGTGTGCTTTATGTACATGCGTGTAATTTCTTGATATCTAGGCCAACATGAGTGCATGTTGTTTGTCAGTATTATTAGCGTCTGCCTTCCCAAATATTCCAGTGAAGCAGTGCTTCTACTTTATTTTATGTAACTGCTGTCCCATGCTGCGAGTTATGAGGTTAGCTGTCATGTCCAGCTGTTTAGTTTAACAGCGTTTATGTGGTAGCTCCTTCCTTTCAAATGAATGAAAATAAAATTGATATGGTGGCGCGAGGTATAGAAGCATCGCGTTCCTATACTCAAGATCCCTAGTTCGAACCTTCATCCAGGCCATTACATTTTTCAGGCTTGAAGTGGTGCCTGAATACGGCAAAAAATAAAAAGAACTACCAAGAGCCAGTGGGTTTACACTATAGTCCAGCTGCAACCAAACTAGTAGGCCCACTGAGTTTCAAGAAGGGAGGCGTTCTCTCGACAGAACACCTCTCTGGCGTAGTACCTGGCCACTACTTCCACCATGAATCTTGCAATTAACCCCTTGCCCTCAGTTCACATTGGCTGCGGAGCACCTGACTAAGGCGGCGATCATACATGCGAGGCAGCAGAGGCAGCTAAAAATCTGTGCATCCGGACAGAGTACCACTGAAAACTGAGCCTGGAAACACGCACGTCGCGTGTTCAACAACGCAAGAATTGCGCAGAATGTAGAAGTGATCACAGGTTAGCGAGGCTCAGGATTGCTCTCAATTTGAAGAGAGAAAGCGGAAAATTAAAAAGAAACAGGCCAACCTTTAGAAGCAGTGAGACTTCTACGTTGAATTCAAGCTGTAGTACCCGTCAATAAATATGAGGCTTTGTAACAGGAAGATGGAGGTAGTATAGAAATAACGAATGAGACCCCGACTATAAAATTTCAGAGGTCGCAGTCAAAGTTGTAGGTAAGGCGTCTAGGCAGCAAATAGGCAAGCTCTCCCAAGTAACAAATGACCTAATAAATAAACAACAGAGCCTGAGAGTCTGTAACTCCATAGATGATACCGAATTGGCTGAATTGTCAATGCGGATCAAGAAGAAGAAAATCAGTGACATTCGAAATGTTAATACCGAAAAGATTGAGGAAGCGGCAAATAATGGCGGCAGCGTTGAAACGCTATGTTAATTTTGTCAAACCAACCAGCCACAAAAGCAAATTCTGAACTGCATGTCAAACTACTGCGCTTGGTGGCGAGTCACTATCTGGGCTCGTCTTTAAATGGCCACTAAAATTAAACCACCTCAACTCAGCCTTCTCCTTGCAATTACTGCTGGGCGAGAATAAATAGACGGTTTTAGCGTAGCGCTCTCGTTTGGCCGTTATTTGTTGACGCCCCTGCAAGGTGTTAGCTGAGCGTGCACTTCGCCGGTTAACCAGCGACGCGCTTCTGGCTCCCGGTTTGGATGGTGGTGGTAACGCTATGCTGAATCCGCTCTTGGAGTACGTATATAGTGTCTATTATTTTTGCCCTAATGGCAACAAGTTTCAGAGCTGTGAGGGTTCACAGGGAGCAGACAAACGTCCGCGGGAGGAGTACGGATGGGACTTTACGTGACTGTTGTCAATGTAAACAGTTTCAACGAAGTAATTAGGAGTGATATCATTTGTGTTTGCAGGGACCATGCGTCCGGCTGGTGGTCTGTTTACAAGCTGTCCGGCCCGATGCTGGGCAAAGAAAGGCCCTGCAGGGACAATACGCCATGAGCAGCTGCATTTGATAAGGCTAGCTGTGCGGCGAGGCACGCCAATGCTGTCCATCCTTCCACCCTAATAGAACTCTTACGAATGCCGTGCTGATGTGGATGAACAAAAGTTATCCGAATCGAGAAATTTCCTGACCTGCGAGTAGGTGGTGAGCTCCATGATTTTGCATGGCACACTAATTAATGATAAGGGCCAGTAGTTCAGTGGCGAGTCACCAGATTTGAAGACAGAAGTGACCTCCTTCACCTTCCAGTCGTTTGGCATTGATTTACAGGGATTGACTGCGAGAATTAAAATACAAAAAAGCGTTAATGACACGTCGGGTATTAATTAGTAGCTTAGAATTAATTTGATTGATACCAGCTGACGAAGAAAGCCTTTTTTTTATACCGGGGATGAAATCCTATCAGGGGAAGATGTGAGCGCCGGCATCGCCGATTCAATCCTAATAAGTGCTGCAAACGAGGACGCAGTAAATTCTCATGTAAAGACTGAAGAAAACGCGGCATTAAATGTATTAGCGCCATTCAGCGTCCCAGACTGCCTCACTCACCTCGTTAGCCAGGGCGGTATAGTGCGCGTTGCAGTGGGATTAAGGATCTGTCAGAAATACCTTGGGTTCTCGTTTAGCATACTTAGCAAAAATAGTTAAAGAAGGATTATTTTGCATCGCATACCGCAAGAAGGTAGGCGTCTTTGGCTATGCAGTATTGATCCCATGCCCTAGAGGGAGAAGCAGGTTTATTGAGAGAAAAAGGGGAGAGGTTGGCCGGAGGAGCGTGTCTCTGGTTTGCTATTCCGCACTCGGGTAAAGCGGAAAGGATAAAAACAGGAAAGTAGAGAAAGATGTCCTAGGAAAACCTTGCAATTTAGCTGTGCGAGAAAATGGATATTCACGGGATTTGGTTCTTCATCTGTGGATCTTCCCGGGATGTGGATTAAGGAATGAATCTATCAATCAAGTCGAGAATTTATGCTTAAAGACGGATAAGCTTTTATAAACGGTCCTACCAGAAAAACGGATTAAATCGAGCGGGGGAAAACTTCACCAAGTTCGAGGTTGATGGCATCATTGTTACCTTTATCATATCGACTAATTGTTTCCCTGTGCTGTTTAGAGTGTTATGGGCAAAAGGAAAACTGTGCATACACAACTTTATGGTCGCTAATTTCTTGGATCAGCTATCTCTGACACGCCCGTGGACTGCTGCAAACGTACGACACGAAATAGGAGCAAAACGATCCTTCAATAAGCCTACGTGAAGTCAGCAACAAAATCTTACCGGACGGGAGTTTCAAAATTTTGAATTTCTGCTCTGTTAAGACAGGACAGCTTCGATTTATTGGGCCATTTTGTCGGTTTTAGAAATTACTACAGATTGAAACTTTGAAGTTGAGGTTATGTGCCTAGGATTTGCGGGAATTCAGCTTTTCCGCATATTATGTGTTCCGTCATGTTTTGTGGTAGACTGTATGCTGTACTTCAATGCGCAGTCAGTTAGAGTGGTGGACCAGCAGATATATTTTTTTCTATTTTTCTTTATTCTTTTTTTTTTACGCAGTGTCTAATACGCGTGACTTGCGAGACAGCCAGCATCTGTGGCTTTCAGGCTTTCGCTCCTTTCTAGAGAGAAAGAAAGAGACCAGCAGAGAAAATAAAAAAAGGGGGTGAGAGAGAGAGAATATGTAAAAAAAAAATGCGCGAGTAGAGCAAAAAAAAAAAAACAAAAAAAAAACGGATTTTCGACATTTGTGTTCTTGCAAGCGTTCGCGCCTCGCGCTCCCGTATTTCCAGCAGTGTCAGAAAAAAAAAGAAATTAAGGAAAAGCAAAATAAAGAAATATGAACTCTGAGGCGGATACGCATACGACAATTCGAGCGGTTCATGTTGCAAACGCCATTTCGTCGCTCATTTCGCATCTTGTACCACGCCAGAATTGAGCACCATTACCCAATAACAGGACGTTCCCGTAGCTGTTCCTGGAAGGAGGTCGACAAGCAAGAAAGCAAAAGAGAGCGAGAGCAGCGCCTCGTCAGAGCGACCGGCAATAACCGAGCAACCAAGCGCTTCCTTTCGTATCAAACTGGCTCGAACCGCGCGCTTTGGCCAAGACGGAACAGCCGAAGAAGCGGGAGTGGTGAACGTCGCTCTCGTATACCTCACGCGCGTCGCTGGTCGATGCCGCGGCGCAGCCAGCTCGTCCTAATCGTTTCTGCGCGCACCCATCTCCAACTTCCCAGCGGCGCTCTCTCTGTATGTGCGTTACGCAAAGGGGCGTGTCCTGCCGTCATTTCCTTCCCCCACATTTGGTTCTACTACCTCCTTTTTATGCTTAAAGATTCGTCCTCCCATTACGATTGGCGACACCGAGTGCAATCGACGTTAACCCGAAAAAAAAAAAAAAAAAAAAGAAGTAGAAGCGCGTTCACGCAGAGGAATTTTTCTCAGCGCATGAGACAGCATCTGTATACTGGGTATCTACTTTCTCTTCTGGAAGAGGAACAAACGTCTGACGGGAGCTGGACGCATGCGTTGGGGGAGAGAAATGAATGGCGCACTTGACATCTTTTTCGTATCGACAGTACAGATTAGAACGAGAGGAAGAAGAGCGCACATACGCACGGTGAACGCACCGCGCACCGATGTAGATACACACGCGTATACAGGCTGGTGCGAACGCGCAGCTGGCCATCGGTGGGCGGTCTTCACCTCCACTAGCGAGCGCCCGGTTGAGCGCAGGTATGCAATGCTATACCCGGCGCGGCAAAGCGGCCGACGCGCCAGCCGGCGCACCGCGCGCTTGAGCCCGCGGGGCGTTTTTTAATCAGGCCGCCGCGCGCAGCATCGATCCTTTACTCTCCTTGACCTTTTGCACCGGCCCTGTCGTGAAAACAGGCACCAGAGAATAAGGGCGAGTTAAGGGAGACGCGAAAAAGGGGCAAAGAAGAGAAGAAAACGTACACAACCACGGAGTGGGAGTAACGGATACGCGCTGAAGGGGGGATCGCGAAAAAGGCCTCGAGCTCATCGCCCCACCACCGCCTCTACCCTGCACGCTTGACACTTGGAGTTAGAAACTCGATCCGTTACAATTACAGCCCACCTGGTCCCTTATACGCCGCGCATCTAGTGCGCCGTGAGTTCATGACGCCTTTTGCTTGTGGCGCGCGCCGCGGTCGGTAATGTATGCCTTGAGGTTCGTTTTCACTTTGATTGCATTCTCCGTCATACTGCTTTCATTTTCTGCCGAATTTATGATCTGCTTCTAGAGCAGTTACGCGCCATGATTTTTTTTATATGGTTCCAAAACAAACGAGCCCCAATAAAAATGGCGCAGTGGCCGCCTACGGGCGCGCGCGTTGCGGCATCAATCATGATTCAGGAATGTGCATATAAGTAATTCTGACTTTATTCGCGGGCAGCAAGTGTGTATAAGCGCGTTGGGAGGATATTCCCAGTAAAATAATATTCTCAATGCCGAGTGTTAGACATTTATTTACCTTCCAGCGAGCAATTTATTCTTCCACAATGATAGTTTCCACGTTGTATATAAGCAATTTATAACAAGAGTGCGCGCGCTGTCATGCGATTTGTGAAACGGAAAACGCGAGTCGCCATTCCTTACTATGAATACGACCTGCTGGCAAACACATCGCGATACTTATGCACTCTCGCTCGGCAGCCGCTCGTCCTATATACAGCATGATCGGACGGTCGATGGCCAACCACATGCATTCTACAGCGGGCGTCAAATCTTGGGTCTCTGAATTGCCTACAGTGCGCGTGAGCCTTCTAGTCCATGTCTTCGTTTGTGTACGTATTTTACAGGGAAGCTGTATAAGGCTAGTATTCCGGGATTCTTACGCGTCTGTCGACAGAAAACTATTATCATCAATGGCTCATGCCCCCGTAAGCACTCATACCACCGCAAGCAAGTAAAAAATGCAATGGCTCATAGCCCCGTAAGGCAGAGGCTACAAGCACTCAGCAAAGTGAAGCGAACAGTGCTTACACTCTTTGTAATCCCGCATACAACATACAGAACAGCATACGTTTCAATAAAGAACAAGCTCAAAACAAACATCAGAACCACATAATTAATGATAAGGAGCTCGTTATAGTAATACGAAGCACGTAGCGCTCCCCGCATACGTTTCCCGGTAAAGATTGCTGTTGCGCAAGCTACCGCGGCGACGCCAGCTTGCGACGTGGGGTGTGACGTACTTAGCAAATAACCAGCCCAGCAACTGATTTTAATGCTGTTGCAGCATCGCTATGGGCGGCGGCGTGCTGTCCAAATTACCATTACTACCATTCCTACAATTACTCTAAAATAGCACTACTACCATTACTCTAAAGCCATAAAGCATTGCATATCAGCAGTTGTAGTGGTGGTTTTCAACCGCTTCGCTGGACATCCACTTTCGCAGGGCCGGGATGGATAATTTTTTTCCCTTAACGCAGTCTTCACAAGCAACTAGCCCAACGCCAGGATGGACCACTCGGGGAAACACATGGTAAAAAACGAATAGAATATGAGAACCCTTACAAAATACCGCGCCTGTTTGTCGTTGTCAGCTTTGCCTTCGCTATTACCTCTTCACTATCGCTATTGCCGACAGCCCGTCTTGATAAATCGTTCTCAGGCAGTGGCCGATCACTCTGGCGTCGTATTCAGAGGGCTTTTCACTCGTAAGAACAGTTTTTGTAGTGATGCCTTCCGCTGGATTCTATGACTCTTATCATCCACTGTTCACGGTCGGGTGTCGGGTATTCCCATTGATAACGCGGGCGGAGCGTCGCGCTCACCACGGACGAAGCGCGAAAATCGCATTTCGTCAGACAAACGAATAACATCGGAAAAGGCATCGCTGCAATATCGTGGCCCTGTTCTCGCTAACAAATCGCTTCATATCCCGATTGGACAATGTGCTTCGTATATACTATAGTGTATGAAGCGACTTCACGTGCGAAAAGTTTCATGAGATAGGCCGTATTTCGGCAATAATGTTTGTATACATGAAAGGGTCATGCAGGAACGCATGAACTCGTGCACACGAAGCTTTATGAACGCGGGTTAATTTTCTTATCCCTGAACAGCAGTCTGTCTTTCTGACCAGTAGGCGCGTATCGGTAACTCCAGCGCGTGGTGGGGCCGTTAACAGTGTACCCAAGCCGTTGCCAGGTTATGAAGGGACTAATCCATCGAATCAAACGCTGGAACATCTGTCCGGGACCTGGTTGGAGCGTTTGCTTCTTTCTAACCTCAAAACACAAGTTTTACTCCTTGGGTTAGGACATCCGACCAGATGAAGTTGATAATACACCCTCAATTGAACAAAAAATACAATACGCGAACAGAAACTTCGATTGACCGGTACATGCGATGTCACCATAGGCATTCTATGAACACTTGGGTTCGTATTCACGCAAAGCTTTTACGCCGGAATTGTTCGTAAAAGCAATTTCTAGATAATCCCGATGCAGGACATATTAGCTATGGCAGCAGTCCAATGGCAGCGAGCACTTACGAACGAAAAATTTTGTGATCTCGGGCCCTGGGTCAAAAGGCTTGCATGAATGCACGCGAAGCAAGAAACATCCCCGTCAATCTTCAGGAATACAAACATGCCGAATTTTCACTACGCGACGCACACACTTCTAAAGGATCACCTCGCTCCTCTATATTAAATTATCCGTCTCCGCCGTCTTCCCCCCTGAAGCAAAGACCTCAACACGTGATCCCCGTGCGCGCACTCCCAACGTGAACCGATACTTTTTTTTTTACTTTGTCCTCAGCAGGATAATATTTCGGCGGCCTGTGTGAGGCCTGTCACCTAAGCAAATTGCCAACGTCATGCCTGTCGCGACATGGGCGAGCTATAAGCTTCTGAGAAGTCCATATAACTTTTCACGTCATAGAAACGAAGACGAGGAAGTGGAAGTTTTGGCGGCGGCGATTGCAGGAGCTTTATACGTGAACTATTTTCAGCTTAGCCCCCATTTCCTCTACCACCTTCTCAGTCCAGCTTCGTACATGGCGTCGGCCATCGAGCTTTTTCTACATAGTTACACAGGCGTGGACCCTTTACTTCGAAGCTTGTCGGCAGCAAGCAAACGTTAGTTATCCTTTCATGGAATGCGGGAAAGAGGATCGCACACTTCGCTGCACAGGGGCGCTATTCTGTAAGAGTCCAATTAGTGGACTGTCCATTTCGGCTGTTGCTGATTGGCTTCTGCTTCACGTGCAGGAAGGCTGGCACCTTCCTGCACGTCAAGCAGCAGCCAATCAGCGACAGCCGAAATGGACAGTCCACTAATTGGAATCTTACAGAATACCGCCACAGTTGCATATCTCGTCAGCTAACAAACTGAAACAACACAATGTCCAGTGTTGTTTCACTCCCCAACTATACCTATAGGGAGTGAATTCCAAAAGCGTTTAGTTCGTATGAGCTGTTTGTAGCCGGCAGCATGCACCAATGTTCTCTATTACGATTGGCTGGCGGTCTACGAAGTGCTCTTCTAATAAAGGAACTATACATACGGGCCTGTGGTTTTCGAGTAACGTCGGGCACGAGAACATTGCGAGACCTTATATGTGCACGTTATGTGCCCTTTTGACCCAGATAAGAAACAGCTTGTTCTCACATTCAAGAATGCTTTAGTATTCCGGTACTGGGCCCAAGGAACTTCTTCGAAAATAATTCCGTTCTGCGCTATTAGGCGCACATTTTCGATCCATCATGTCGCTTGAAGTCCTCGCATTATGCTATTGGTGTTCTCCTCTATGTTACAGTTCCTGGTATTGAATCGATGCTTATTGAACGCCTCGAAGAGATCGTACATTGGCAAACAGTGCACGTAAACTGGCGAAGGAAGGCAGACAGACATCGACTGTCTACCTTCCTTGTCCCGTTGATACCTGCTGGTTTTCATTTAAGGACTGTGTACCAACTAGCCTAACAATGAACTTTTCAGAGGAAATCGTGTTCATTTGGAAATGTATTGAATGAAAAGATACTCCTCTGAGCAACCTATGGTCCCACAAGTACATGCTTGTCGAGGATATACAAAGGGACAGTCAGAAAATACTTGCCGTCGTGCGAATAGTTGTCAAGAGCGTATGTGATAGTGACGGTTTATACTCACGAAAACGGAAAATAATCATTCCTTAGGTGCTCTGATGTGTAAATCTAGCCACTGGAATAAACGTTTACGTCTTGTACCATACCTGTTTTTCAGCCAGTGATGATTAAATATAATTTCAATTTCAGCAAAGTCACGTAGGTGTACGCATGAACCGCACACAAGGAATATTCGGGGCATGTGACGCAAACCCGTCGCCTCACACGGAAAACGCCTACTTTGTGCGGGCTGTCAGACAGATTGTTAACGTTTCATCGGAAAGGATAAGGCACGGGGCTCATTTGTGAGCGACTGTTGTATTTAGATAAAGGAGCAAGCTTTTTGTGCAGGGAAAAAATAGAATAGAATCATTGAGGTAGCAGAGTAACATTCATAGAATAGAATCACTATGTAGCAGAGTAACAGTCACAGCTACCACTGTAGTGATTATGTGCCGCGGGCAAACCTAATGCACGCTGTTGGGACTGTGACAAATGCAGTCGCCCCGATATGAACGCGCCGCGTTCCATGAGGAAAGAGTGCCACATGCTGGGATCCCTGTACGACGATGGGCATCCTGCATTGGACGTGGCGCGACCCGCACTTCATCCCTTGCCTTAATCCCTTGCCCTGGGACAGCGAGACGCTTTAAAGAAAATGTACCCGACGATGGCGAGTGCGGCCGGCCCCCACTGCTTGCTCTGCGGTGGGCGTCCGGCACCACTTCAATGTAGTGCACGGCAAGACTGGGTGCAACCAAACTCGTCCTTTGTTGCAAGGACTTTTCTGATTGGTTGTGGACGAGCCAGCAGACTTCGAATGCTCGCAACAAGGACTGATAAGAAAAGAACGCGATGAGTCGGGATCTGGGCCAGTTTCCCATTATTTTTGATCACTTGAATTTTTTATTACCTCACCTCACTTTTTTGTTTGTTTGCGACTGTTATGCTACCATAACATCTGAATGGACCTTCAGTCAAGTATAGCAGCGCTGCAGGCTCCAACTTCTTGAGCGACATCAGCACAAATAAAAGCATAGTGAGGTGAGGCGTTCTGGAACCCAAACTTTCCAAATAGCACTCACACATTCATGAATACACACACGTCACCAGAGATCTGATCTTAATATATGAAAAACAATAATGAAAGAAAGAAAATATTGAAAAATCAATAATTTAATGATGAAAAAAAGAAAAACAAAAGTTGCACACCAACTGCATTGGTACGAGGGCGCGTACTGGCGGCTTTTGGCGACTATTGGTGACTCGACGAGGGATGCCATTAGGCCCGCGATGCAGGCCTTCATGGATGCCGCCAGCGGGGCGCGCACGAGGTACGGGACTGGGTCGACGAGTGGACGTCGTTGCAGGGCCAGCAACGCTGGGAGAAGCGCGTAATCGCCGCGCTCACTCAATCGCGGCCGCCGCGCTCTCCATCCGAACGGCCGCCGCCCCCAACTTGCTGCCCGTGTCACTGCTCTGGTTCGCGGGCCGACTCGCGGTATCAGCACATCGACGGCCGTGTCCCGGCCGAGCACAATGGAGTTGTTAGTGCGCTTCCCCCCACCGCTCGAGGCCATATATTCCGATTCTTCCCCTTCTTTGAGAGTGTTGTGGTGCTCGCTTTTGGAAACGTCCGCCCCGTCTTCTGCCCAGGGCCAGCCACCACCGCGGCTGCTCGTGCCTTGCAGATGGGAGTGCTGACCTTACGACGAACTGATGAGGAGCAACGGGCAGCAGCATGAACGGAGCATCATCCGTATATCCTGCTTCGGGAGATGGTGGAGGAGCGCATACGACATGACTGCCCAGCGGCATGCGCCTGCTCGCCGGAAGAGTGTCTTGGCGGTCCTGCTTCGCTGATATCTCCTTGCGAGGTATCTCGGCTCGCACTTGCTGGAAAAGGAAAACGTGAAAGAAGACACAAAACAGCACAATTTTAGTTAGGGTCTTTCCTAACGTTTGATTCGTCTCTTTTTCCCCCGTTTCGGATGGGTGAAGTTAGGTTGTTGTGTTGTTTGTGTTGCTGCTGCTGCTGCTGCTGCTGCTGCTGCTGCTGCTGCTGCTGCTGCGCTGCTGCTGCCTGCTGCTGCTGCTGCTCTATCAGCAGGCTGCAGCTAATATCTGCGATTCTATTCTGCGATTCTGAATACTCTGCGATTCGAAATACTCTGCGATTCTATTCTATTCTATTCTATTCTATTCTATTCTATTCTATTCTATTCTATTCTATTCTATTCTATTCTATTCAGCAGCGCAGCAGCAGCAGCAGCAGCAGCAGCAGCAGCAGCAGCAGCAGCAGCAGCAGCAGCAGCAGCAGCAGCATCAGCAGCAGCAGCAGCAGCAGCAGCAGCAGCAGCAGCAGCAGCAGCAGCAGCAGCAGCAGCAGCAGCAGCAGCAGCAGCAGCAGCAGCAGCAGCAGCAGCAGCAGCAGCAGCAGCAGCAGCAGCAGCAGCAGCAGCAGCAGCAGCAGCAGCAGCAGCAGCAGCAGCAGCAGCAGCAGCAGCAGCAGCAGCAGCAGCAGCAGCAGCAGCAGCAGCAGCAGCAGCAGCAGCAGCAGCAGCAGCAGCAGCAGCAGCAGCAGCAGCAGCAGCAGCAGCAGCAGCAGCAGCAGCAGCAGCAGCAGCAGCAGCAGCAGCAGCAGCAGCAGCAGCAGCAGCAGCAGCAGCAGCAGCAGCAGCAGCAGCAGCAGCAGCAGCAGCAGCAGCAGCAGCAGCAGCAGCAGCAGCAGCAGCAGCAGCAGCAGCAGCAGCAGCAGCAGCAGCAGCAGCAGCAGCAGCAGCAGCAGCAGCAGCAGCAGCAGCAGCAGCAGCAGCAGCAGCAGCAGCAGCAGCAGCAGCAGCAGCAGCAGCAGCAGCAGCAGCAGCAGCAGCAGCAGCAGCAGCAGCAGCAGCAGCAGCAGCAGCAGCAGCAGCAGCAGCAGCAGCAGCAGCAGCAGCAGCAGCAGCAGCAGCAGCAGCAGCAGCAGCAGCAGCAGCAGCAGCAGCAGCTGGAATGACTGGCGCCTCTTCAGTGGGCATGGAGCTGGAATGACTGGCGCCTCTTCAGTGGGCATGGAAGCACTGCAGCCGCCAATTGCTTCAAACACATTTTCGTTTTGGATGCAGATCTTTATCGGATTCGCTGCGTGGGACAACCTGACCGGCGCTACCCATGCGCAAGTGCTGGCTATGCCTGCAGCAAATGGTGGAGGTACCAGCTCGCCCGACCGGTCGACCGAGGACCCGTGCCACTGTGAGGCCAGCGAAGCCGTCTTTCATGCAAGCGGACCATGCCTCACCGAAGTGCTGTCATTTCCGGCTGCCAAATCTTTATCCTTGTCACTGAACCAAACTTAGTACATTCTTTAACTTGCTTCCCCGGACTAAGCGATCACTGTTTTTTACATTTTTTTTTTGTGACAGGCCCCGTTAGATGTGAGAAGAACAATGTAAAATTTATCAGAGATTATGCGAGCGGTGATTACACTGCAATTAATAATGAGTTTGCTGTATTCATTCACGACTGTATACCAGAATTTTTCAGCCGTACCGTAGAAGAAAATTGGAACTTGTTTAAAAACAAAGCCACGCCACTTGTCGCTAAATATGTGCCACTGCACAGACTTTCCGGAAAGAAACGCTCTCCTTGGTTTTCCACGACATTAAAAAGACTGTCAAATAAGAAACAACGCCTTTTCCGTCTAGCAAAGCGCAGTCGAACATCTACTCGTTGGAATGACTATTCTAATGCGCTGCATGCTTATCGTACCGCGTTAAAAGAAGCGAAGGATGTTTTTTTTAATACCCATCTTCCCTCACTTCTTTCTACAAATCCATCAAAATTTTGGACCACTGTTCAAATAAAAAAGAAAAATAACATATCTCTTACAGATACCGATGGCAACACCATGAGCAATGCAGAATGTTGCAATGTCCTAAATGATACTTTCGCGAAATCATTTTCTGTTTTCTGTGTTGATACAGTGCCACACATGCGCAAAGAAGATTTATTTCCCATGAATCCGCTTGTTGTTGATTTTGCGGGGATATTGAAGTTAATTCAAGATTTAAAACTATCGTCTTCCTGTGGTGCCGACGAAATTAATTCAAATTTTTTTAGGAATACTGCTGTCTACTCCTCTATTTTTTATGTACCTTTTCACCCAATCTATTGAGTGCTCAACTTTGCCCACAGACTGGAAGGTGGGGAAGGTGGTCCCTCTGTTGAAATCAGGTAACCCGCATTCTCCTCTCAATTACAGACCCATTTCACTTACCAGCGTGCCTTGCAAAATCCTTGAACACGTCATATTTTCCAATCTTGTCTCATTTCTGGAGTGAAACTCTTTCTTCACTTCATCTCAGCATGGGTTTTGCAAAAACTACTCCTGCGAAAAGCAACTAATATCGTTTATACACAACATTTCTTCCTCTTTAGACAAAGGCCAAGTCATTGACTGTGTCTTTCTAGACTTTGCGAAAGCGTTTGTCTCATCGCTTATTGCTTCTTAAACTTAGTACTCTTAATAGTGATCCTAATATTCTGAAATGGATAGAATATTTTATAAACAACCGTACCCAGTTTGTAACAGCTAACGATTCTGCATCCCCGCACTGCGCCGTGAAGTCAGGTGTTCCTCAAGGCTCCGTCTTGGGACCGTTACTATTCCTAATTTATATAAACGACTTACCTGCTGTAATTAATAGTTCTAATAAACTTTTTGCCGACGATTGCGTTTTATACCGTGTAACTTTATGCTTCAGTCAGATCTGGATAACATTTCAAGGTGGTGTTCACAATGGCTAATGTTCTTAAATCCGACTATATGCAAAATTATGTCTGTCTTGCGTCACTCAAACTCACTTCTTTCGGCTATATTATCAATGAAATCAACCTTGAGCACGTGACTTCCTATAAATATCTTGGAATCCAGCTAAACAGTAAGCTTTCGTGGCATGCGCCCATCGAACACATCACTAACAATGCAAACAGATCTCTTGGCTACATTCGCAGGAATTTTTCTAAAGCCCCACCCCATTTGAAGTTACTGCTCTACAAAACACTAATTATACCGAAGCTAGAGTATGCGTTATCTGTCTGGGACCCTGGTCAACAAACATTAGCAGACACCATTGAGTCAGTTCAGAACAGGTCAGCACGTTTCATGCTATCAAACTATTCCCGCACAGCTAGCGTTTCTTTAATGAAGTCAAACCTTAACCTTATTCATTTGCAGCTTCGAAGAAAGATTTCTCGTCTTTGCCTTTTTCAAAAAATCTTTTAACAAAATAACTCACTTAAACAAGAATTCATTTCAGAACCTTCGTACATGTCGTCGCGTCTTGATCATCGGTATTAAAGTGTTCATTCCTTTCTGTCGCACAAATGTTTTCTCCGACTCATTTCTGCCAAAAACCAGTGCCGAGTGGAACCGCCTTCCCCCTCCATCGCCTGCATCGAGGAGGCATCATCTTTCAAGATTGCAATAACTGATTATGTTTTGAGTTTATCACTCTAAATACTACTAATTGTTTCACCATGTTGGTTTGTTATTGTTTATTGTGCCCACCCCTTCTGTAACGCCCTTCTGTGTCCTGAGGGTATTGTAAATAAATAAATAAAATAAATAAATAAATAAAGATGGGACACGCCACCATATGATATATACCCATATGATATATGGGATCATGCGGTTTTTTCTATGGGACCCCCATATGTTCATATGGGATTTTTACGAAAGCGTACTCATTCCTTCTGGGCATGTCCGACACACCAATCTGTGACTCGTGCAACTGTGAGGAGACGGTGGAACACGTGTTGTGTTTTTGTCATCTTTATGAGACCGAACGCGACATTCTCCGGAGTGTGTTAAACAAATTAGACAGGAGACCGTTTTCAGAGACAAAGATTCTTGGACCGTGGCCCCACGCGTCGCAGGCTCACAAAGTGACGCGGGCATTGTTAAAATTCATGAAGTCGACTGGCCTCAGTGACCGACTGTGAAGCGTTGGACTACTGCACATGTTCATACTGCGAGTACTTTCTTCCCTCTCTCTCCTTTCTTTTCATCCCTTTAATCCCCTTCCCCCGTGTAGGGTAGCAAACCGGACGTGCGTCTGGTTGACCTCCCTGCCTTTCCTTTCTTCTTTTTCCTCCTCCTCCTCATTAGATATGGTAAATATGTTTTTTTTTATAGGACTGGCTGCTCTGCCAGAAAAGGCCCGCAGGCTGTTGTCGCAATTGACGGTCGGTCAGTAGGTTAGATTTGGTTTAGTGGTTGGAGCAGATGTTCGGGGAGTCTCGTACGCAGCGCTGTTGGGGCAGGCACTCAATGTTACGAGTCGGAGCCGGACGCCAGTCGACATAAGCGGATGCACTTGAGCAGGGTAGCTCGTTGCTGACGCGTGAGACTGCGGCTGCTGATTGACCGATGCGGGTTCCTCGAAACGATGCGACGCGGGCGTCCGCGTGGTGGACAACGAAGTGTGCCCGGGGCTGCCTCTCCTGCGTCGTCCGCGACGCGCGGGCTTGTCTCGCGGCCACAAATACAAACGATGTCCTCGTTTCATGTAATACCCCCAATAACTCACGCTGGTATACCAAAAGTTTCACAAGAGTGAAACACATCGCAAAGCAATAAGTTCGTAGTTTGGACATGCCATTTATATATATCTATATTGTCGAGAAAGCAGAAAACAAGCATCTTGTGCAACGGCATGACTACGTTATACAAGAGAACGTTATACGGAAAATGTAAAAAAAGCCGTTAAGAAAGCGCGCGTCATCCAGCCATATTACTGGCGGCTGCAGTGCAAGAATATTCTTTTTCGTGTTTTCGCATTATCCAATGTTTTAAATTGTGTATTGTCTCGTTGGCTGTGGCTGCGTTGGCTAATGAGACGAAATAAGGTAAAGCAACAGCCCCCCCCCCCCCCCCCCCCAGAAAGAAAAGAAAGAAAGAAGGTTTTAGAACGCAATGCGAGGCTTATATTAGGAATGTATATTCAGGACGCGCGCGACTCTGAGCCCAGACAAAATTGGCTATTTCACGTAGACAGCCACCATGTAATACATTCATGAAAGGTCAGCATCAGCAGCGCGGATTGTTTTGTTGTCCAGAGGAGTGGCCTTTGACTGGCGCTAAGCAGTCATGAACTCGATATCCTGGTATCCCTTTAACATCACGCTTCAATGTAACATCATGGCTCCTCGTAACGTCACAACCCCTTGTAATATATTACGCTCGAAGCTTCGGAAACGAAACTAAGTTCACGAATTAACGTGGTTTAGAACCAAGAGCTCCGCGACTCTGAAGCGGATGCTCTCATTGCTCCCAAACCGCACTTCTTTTCAGGTGAAGAAACGTTTCGTAATGGCCGCAAATTCAGAAAATGGATGTAACGGGTCATATTACTCATCACACAAAATACAAAATACTCTTTTCGTGCTTAAAATTATGCCTTAAAAGTACCAAATGGCCAACCGAACAATCAACACTCCTACTAGACGCCTTCTCCCCCCTCACGATGCAAAAAAAAATAATAATAATAATAACTGGCTGTGGCTTAACTTAGTTATGCCTGGGTGTGCGTAGCGAGAGGTACGTTTATGCCAAAGTCTTTCGCAAACGTCACACGCAAATCCAAACTAATTGTCTGTAAAGTCCGTTTGGAACATGCCGAATCACATGGTATGTTACACGGTGAGCCTTCACGTCCTCCAACTGCGTTGTATCGGTGGCTAGGCGCGGCGCTCTCCGAGCTGCATCACTCTGCCGTTTCTGTTCGATTCGCCAAGCACGTTCTTCTTCTGTCCCCGCAGTTCGTTGCCTCCTCCTGGTTTCATTCCGTCGTTGACCCGGGGCCCTGGTACGAGATGCTGAACTAGACGACGAACCATCCTCATCTGAATGCACTCGCCTGGCCGCTTCATACTTACGACGCTTCTCGAGGCGTGCGGCTCGTTCTTCCTCCGTCTCCTCGGCTCGCTGCCTCCTCTTGGAGTCGTTCCGTCGACGAAGCCTGGCTTCTTTCAGTCTCTCCGACTCAATTTCCATATCTGCCGACGAATCCCACTGAGCCGCCCCTTATATATATATATATATATATATATATATATATATATATATATATATACAGGGTGTTTCAGTGAACACTTTCAAAAATTCTTAAAGGTTGCCTGTGGCAGACAGCAAAATTCTAGTTCATGAGTTGGTCTACTCGAAGAAGCGGGCATTACTTGCAAAAGAAATTGAAATGCATAATCGATTAACTAATTACCTGATGGCCCATATCGCAATTTACAAATTGTAGCCGTGGAGTTCGCAAAGCGGGTCCACTTGGAACGAATTCTCGGAATGACACCAGTGTCGATATATTAATTCCCGAACTTTGCGGAGAAATTCATTGACGTTCCAGTTAAGTTCTTAACAAAACGTCGCTTTATGCATTGAAGCACAAAATTAACTGGAACGCCAATGCATTTCTCCGCAAAGTTCAGAAATTAATATCTCGAAACTGGTGTCATCCTGAAAATTAATTCTAAGTGGACCCACCTTGCGAACTCCACGGCTACAATTTGTAAATTGCAATATGGGCCATCAGGTAAATAGTTTAAAAACTAATTAGGAAATTTTTGATAATTAGTCGATTATGCATTTCAATTTCTTGTGCAAGTATTGTCCGCCTCTTCGAGTAGACCAGCTCATTAACTAGAATTGGGCTATCTGCTACAGGCAACCTTAAATAAATTTTGAAAGTGTTCGCTGAAACACCCTGTATATATATATATATATATATATATATATATATATATGATGCAACGCCGGCAACGCCGATGCAACGGCGGCGGTTTCTAGGCAACGGCTCAGCTCACGGTTTCACGGGCTCCTCCTCTGACATCATGCCAGATGGCGCAGCGAGCGGCGCTGCCAACTGCGGCGGTTGCTAGGCAACAGCTCAGCTCGCGGTGCGGCCACCGACCACAGCGAAACGGCGAGAATACGGCCAATGTAGCTCTCGCTACAAAAAATGCCTCATAGCTTTACTGCGCTCTACAAAACGTTTGTAACGGGTCACATACAGGTAGCACAAAAATATGAAATTCATTCTTTATTTACTTATATTATACCTTAAAGTACACAAGGGCAGATTGAACTACGCGCCTCGTCGTTTTCGCCCATCCAGTTATTTCTGGTTAAATATCGCGTGACAGCCAGGTCAGTAAGGCAGAGTATGAAAGGCGCACCATATATGAACTTGGTTCTTCCTTCAAAATGGTCATTGTATTCGAAATTATGTTATACATCCAAACTTACCTAAGCAATGCTCAAGATTACTATTCACTTCTCACTTTCCGTTAGTTGTATTCCAATCAATAAATCATGGCCGTGATCGACTCTCCTCCAACGTAATGCATTGCCCGCATAAAAAAAGAAAGAAAAGAGTTGCGTTGTCATTTTACTCTCATAGATCACACAATGGTTTCAACAGGTCATAACGTGAAATTCGTATTGTGACTGAAATGAAACCTGAAAGGTAAAGCGAAATGAGTAAATGTGCTACACCATCAAATAGAGAGCGCAGAAAAGTATTCGCCAACTCCATGGCTTCCGACATTTACGACACCACTATGTTGGTTGCCTCGATGCTCGCCTCCGAGCTTACGCGTACTTGAAGCGTACACACACTGTATGCCTTCGTTCAAGCCGACGTACCCGCACAATACTCCGCGGTAGTTACAATCACTCCTGATCAATATCTTTGGAGGAGTTCTTTCTAACTCATGCATCTGACGGAACGGAGAACTACAAATTTCATCGTTTCACAGATAACCCGAAGGGCAGCTCGAATCCATATTTCTGATTATTCAAGCGCAGCTAGTATTTATTAAATAAAATCGAACATATGGGCCCTATGACATAAAACTATTCCCGTATGTTATTATTCCGATCTCCTGACTTACGTCAGGAATTTACGTAACCGCTGACGCAAGCATCGGGCTGTGACTCGAAGCGTTGTTTGGACTGCCTATAACCAAACGCTCTCCTTGTTTATCGGAGGCCACTTTTGTTTGCTTTCAAAGAGAATAGCCTTGCCTACTTTGACAGCATTTTATTATCTATTTCGCTGATAAGAGGCGAGAATCACGCTGAAGTGGAGAGGATTTCGGTTGGGCCGAGTAAGCAACACTCTCCTTCTCCGCCTTCCCTCCTCCTCGTTTCTCCTCTCTTGCGCGTTCCTTCCTCAACCGTGGCGCCGCCCACACCGCTTCGTGTATGTATAGCATAGGATTTCTATGCGGAGGGTTATATATATATATATATATATATATATATATATATATAAATCAGAAGCACAACTTCGCGGTTGTCATAGGTTTATTTACCCAACAGTTTCGGTCGGTGGACCGACCTTTTTCAAGGGACCTTTTTCAAGGGATACCTTTTCCAGGTATCCCTTGAAAAAGGTCGGTCCACCAACCGAAACTGTTGGGTAAATAAACCTAAGATAACCGCGAAGTTGTGCTTCTGATTTTTCTAAATACGCTTGGCCCATTGAAAAATCCAGTTACTATATATATATATATATATATATATATATATATATATATATATATATATATATATATATTTACAGATGCACTTTTTTATCTTTCACCGGTGCCCGCTTTTCATCGGCTAACAAATGTGTAACATTATCGCTCGGCGCAGGATGCGCCTGCATGTATCGGAAGTTTCTCGAACGTTGTCGATGTTTCTATCCGTTGTCTGTTGTCACCGACGCTTATGTAATCTGATTGTATGAGCGACGCGAACTGTCTAGTACTTTCTGGAAGGCAAAGAAAAAAGTTTGGACGTTCCGAGTAAACAGAGACGGCAGTTTCTCAGTGTCTGTTACCTCAGTGGCATCGGCGAAAAACCTTCTTTTACTCCAGGAAGTAGCAGGACTAAAAGTTAAGCCCTATACATACCGGCTTCGTACACTCGAAATGTTGGAAAGATTCATCACGTGCCACTTCAATACACTGAAGGACAACTGCTCGAGTTTTTGAAAGATTTTGGAGTAATATCAGTCCACCGCCAAGCAAGATACTACCGTCTGGAGGATGGTACAGTTGAATCCCGCTCTTTATACAGTGTAATCCTTCACTTCAGAGATGACAAACCTATGCCTCAGAGAATCCACTTGGGGTTCACCAGCCACCCGGTGGAAGAGTACCTTGGTCCTGCGTTGAGGTGTTATAATTGTCAGAGAATTGGACACCTGGCAAAAAACTGTCACGGATCACGTCGATGTAAAATCTGCTCTGAGAACCATGAGCACACTGAATGCAAGTCTGTGCGACTGCCTAAATGTGCGAATTGTGCGGGTAACCACACGGCTTCCTTGTCAGGATGTCCACAGAATAAGGACGCATTCATGCTACGCAAACATGAATTAATTCATGAGAAGCAACCACGCCACAAGGAGCCTCTTCCGAATCTTGATGCAGTAAACCCAGCGAAAGATCGCCAGTTTACAGCAACTGAACAAAAATCAAAACAATCATCGTATGCGTCGGCATTAAAGCAACCAGCTGGGCAAGGGTCCCTGAGACAGCGGAGTCATCATTCCGCTACCGCCACCGAAGACCACACATCACAACAATATCAGCGACCTAACCTAGGACAACCTCAGCCATCCTCTCAGAACACCCCTCAGCGATCACCGCAAACAGCGGCCGGAAAATCGACATTCTAGGATAACACCGCGTCACTCAGTGTTGGATAGATGATTCTACCCATGCTGTTTGCTGCAATTCGGGCAATTGTCACAGCTCTACCTCAGGCGCACAAGCTTCCAGAGGTAAAGGCACTGTTGTCTATGGAGCCATTAATAAATCAGCTGTCCACGTCAGTGCTACCGGATGGCAATCATGAATAGCCGTTACGAAAATGTCGTAATATTTCAGTGAAACGCTAATAGCCTTCGATCCAAATCTGCTGATTTTCGCAAGTTAGTTGCACAATGCAGCTTCCCTGTATTGTGCATACAAGAGGCTGGTGTACGTGAGGATTTTCTTATTTCTAATTACATAATATATAAATGGTCTGATCCATTGGGAAACAGTAGAACAATGCTCTGCGTTCGAAAAGATTTGCCCTCACACCTTACTCAATCAAGCAGTTCGGATTTTCCTGAATATGTTGCCTGCAAGGTATATCTCGCAAAAAAATATATAACAATCGTAAGCATATACCTGCAAGCATCGAGGCGTATTACGACTGATAATTTGATTAACATTTTTAGCATCACAAGATCCAATATTATAATATGTGGTTACTTTAGCGCACACAACGTAACACGGGGGAGTAACCACTGTGATGCACGTGAGAATATCGTTCAATGCGCCGCAGAAATATGCAATCGGTCAGTATTGAATGATGGATCTGCGACATTTACGCGTGGATATCGCTATGCCAGTTGTATAGACGTAACACTGTGTTCTAATGATCTTGTTACCGATGCTGGGTGGACAACAGACGCAGAAACACGTGGAAGTGATCACTTCCCAATTCTTATATCACATCCTCGATTAAAAAGCACTGCGAAACGCAGATACGTTGACTTAACAAATTGGCAGCTCTTTCGTCAACACTTGTCCAGTCGAGTAGATCGTGAAGCTGACGTAGAGAATCTCACATCAGTGATACAAGAAACAATGAAATTGTGTACGAAACAAGTGCGCATTCCTGATGAATACACATCAGTTGATCGAGAATATGAACATTTGAGAGCTATAAGAAGAAGAGCAGAAAGAGCTTACCGCCGCAGTGGAATTATAGAAGCGTATAGAAATTCGCAGCAAGTCCACTCAGTCATGCAAAGACGACTACAAAAATTAGGGGAAAATAGATGGCGTGAATATTGCAATACGTTGTCTCCCCTGACGCCAGTTCCTCGAGTAGGAATGACTATTTGTGCATTAAGCGGCCCTGTTGTTCAAACACAACCATTTCGTGCTCTCTCAATAGCCAAGGATACTTCAGAATTAGTGATTGCTGAAGAATTCTGCAATATTATAACTAGAACAAGCATTTATATTACTAGTGCTGAGTTGCAATATTCAGTGAAAATGGCAAAACAAAAAGTTTTTGGGTGTTTTCAGTCACAGCATGTACAATTAGACTATGAATTCTCTATGATTGAGCTAAAATGTGCACTTGCGTCTTGTAAGACAAAGACTGCTGCAGGTCCAAATTCTATTACGTACAGTATGTTGCAAAACATGGGACCTAATGGTCGATTGACACTTTTGGAGGTACTGAATGACTTGTGGAAAAAAGAGTATGTCCCTGACTCTTGCAAAACAGCACGTGTGATACCTATATTGAAGCCTGGTAAAACTCCTCTATATCTTGAATCATTTTGTCCTGTGAGCCTGACGAGCTGTTTATGCAAGGTCATGGAGAAAATGATTGACGCTAGGCTGCAATGGTGGTGTAAGCAAACAGAAGTACTTCCAGATCACATGACAGGATTTCGAAGGCGGCGATGCACTATGGATGCAATTTTGGAAGGAAAAAGTTCCTCTCATAATCTTATTCAAGGAGTCCCACAAGGCAGTGTCTTAAGCCCGTTTCTCTTTAATTGTGTAATGGCGGATTTACCACGGAGACTTTCACCTGCACTACACTACTCTATATATGCGGATGATGTTTGTATTTGGGCCTCTGGTTCATGTGCCAGCCTTGTTCAATCAACTTTGCATGAAGGCCTAAACATTGTGGACAAATTCTTAAAAGAAAGAGGAATGGAGCTGTCTTACAGTAAGACGGCTGTGCTACCCTTTGCCAGAGGATACCTAAAAGACTTTGAGCTGTGCCTTGAGGGACAACGTTTAGACTTAGTAAAACAACACAAATTTCTAGGGGTTATACTAGACAGACAACTTTCTTGGAATACTCACATTAAAGCACTCGAAGAACAAATAAACTCAACAATAAATGTTCTTCGCCGCGTAGCAGGCACGACATGGGGAGGGTCGGTTTCATCACTAATGAAAGTACATAATGCACTTATAAAACAAGAAAATAGCTTATTCTTCACCTGTTCTGCATGGAATCTCCCGTTCATCTGAAGAGCGACTTCAACGATTAATAGCTAGGAGCCTTAGAGTATGCTTAGGTGTTCCTCGTGCAACTTCAACTTCCTTAGTAATTGCAGAGACACGTCATCCTCCATTCCCTATTATGAGGACGGTTGAAACCTGTCGACACTACTTTCGCGTCTCAGTGCAGCACAAAAGACACCCACTAGCAATTACACTTACTGAGAGAGACAGGGCGAACATAAATACTGTGATTCAGGCGCAAAAAAATGTACTACCACATAACGAATTTTGGATCTCAGATATTTCCTACCCTCCATGACGTCTTGTCGCACCAAAAATTGAACTTTCGGTTGACGGAATTATTAGCAAACGAGACATGCTCATGCTAGCAGCCCAACAACTTTGTGTTATTGTGATTTGGAGTCGACATTGAATTTTAAAGCGTGTAAGTTATTTTTTTTCTTTCATATCTCTATGTGAAAAGGAGTAGCCGGCGCCAATTAAAGGCGTCAACATCTCCTAAAAACCATATAATAAAAAAAAAACTTTCTGGAAGACACGAGGGCACCACGGATTACTCTGGAACCTTCGATGACTCATGTAGAAAAGCCGACGCGTTTCGCCGCTGATCAGATTTCGACGATCGCCGACTGTGTTCGCCGCTATCGTTGTGCTTCGAGTGCAACTTGCCTTTGTGGGCACAGGTTCGCCCAATAAAAAGTCTGTTTCATCATTCACAGTTTTGCGACTGTTCACCGCAACTACTACGTGACAATATATACAAATTCAGTGACGGCAGATTCTTTTTCCTGTTTTGATAACTATTTTTATAAATATTTAAATGAGCGCTAACGCCGTACCATGACGATTCCGAATGTATCACGTGCACAACATTTGTTAAGGGCGTGTCGCAAGATCGTGTTGCGAATGGTTGTAAATAACACGTTTACGATCGAATGCCAACATCCTGGCCTAGAGCACACCCTCAGTAAACTAAATAATCCGCTCCGTCCTTGCCACTTGAATTCGCGGCGCGTATAAGCTATGACGCTCAAAGGCTGGCGGAGGGCACGGACGCACCAGCCTTAGTGTCCTACAGCAAGTGCGTCTCAAGACACATAGTGGCCGTACGAACTAATTGTTGAACGAACAAGCAAGCGAACGACTAAACGAACGAGGAAACGACTAAATTAACGACGACTAAACCAGCCAGTGAACGAGCGGGCGACCGCATGTTTTCTTTGCGAGAGCTCCACCCCTGCATCGTAACCTTCACACACTTTAAAGCTCACGCGAATTAGCGCGTACGTCTCAAAGACCTATGATTAACGTATGTCTCAAAGACCTATGATGCTGTCGTTCGGCGACGAACGCAGCCGTAACTCGGTTTCGGGAGGGCACGCACGCTTTTCATCGGTGCCTTTGTATCGCAAATCTACCGGGTGGCTGCCAACGACGTACAAGAACAAAAGAGGCAAACAAAGCTATTCGCTCTAAAGAAAGCTAGTAAGTAACCACAAAAGGCAGAGCTGCTTTCCTAAGATGAGTTTTCATGCTCGAGCCTCCAATGTCAAAAGGATTGAGTTGAATCGTAAATGTTTCGTAATCACGTTTTCACACGCAGTTTCGCGTGCCCGCGAATTCAAGCCTGTTGGCGTACAAAACGATTAAGCTTCTTGCCTTTGCTGAAACTAATTTGGCATCCGAAGGCGCAGCAGGTCATCATGATGGAAATTGCCGTGAAACGACGTCGCACTTGCCGCAAAACATAGTTCCAGGCGTTCGCAAACCAAAGCAACACGGAAGAGCAACGGCGCCAACATGTGCTCCTCGCCAGTCGGCAGACGCTTTTCAGGCGAAAATGGCGATGGAGCGCGACCGTAAACAAACGCAGCCAGCGCCCGGCGGCGCGACGGCCCACGTGATGCCATTAGGCCAATACTGACGCGGCGACGGCCTCGGACAGTGCGTGCGAGGAGGAGGCGGCATTCTTCAAAGCGTGACGCTACTTTTTACATTGAGGGGTTTTAGGGTCGAGCTAGTGCAGTCAAAGCAGATAACCGGATGAGGCGGGTAGTGCCGACGTCTGCGATTGGTCTGCTTCCCCTTGCTAAGCTTTCCGTGGCTGGTTGAAAATCGTGGCGGCGTGCAACAGAGGGTTTTAAAAATGCCGCTGAGACGAATCCTCAGCAGAATGAGTTGGCAGAGCGATGGCGTATACGTGGCCAAAAAGGTTTGGCAACGTTATAATGCAACGAGAAATTTTTAATTAGACGCAAATAAATCATTCTCCCCGGCAGCTCCCAGTATCCAGTGCCAGAGCGATCGGCGGGCAGCCATCTTCTATTGGTATGGAACGGGACCAGTCTCCGGCTGCTCAAAAAAAAAAAGAAAAAAAAAATCTGGGGCCGAATTCACAAAGCTTTCCGTTCGTAAGTGCTGCTTGCCATTGGCCAGCCACCTTCGCTAATGTTATGTCCAACACCATGATTGGCTGATATCTGCTTTTAAGAACAGCTTTAGCGTAAGAACGTTTTGATGAATCCGACTCCTGTTTCGTTCGGCATAATAATGCATTGTTAATGCCTACAGGTCACTTTAACGAGGTGAGGTTTCAACGATTTGTGACGTCGCCTAACAAATAAGTGAAGTGGGCGCAGCCAGAAACTTTTTACCAGTAACGGTGGATTAATGCGGAAAACACCGTAGAATTGGAAATAATTTTTTTATTCGGTCTCATCATCATCATCATCAGCCTACATTTATGTCCACGACAGGACGAACGCCTCTCCCTGCGATCTCCAATTACCCCTGTCTTGCGCTAGCTGATTGAAACTTGCGCCTGTAAATTTCCTAACTTCATCAGCCCACCCAGTTTTCTGCCGTCCTCGACTGCGCTTCCCTTCTCTTGGTACCCTTTCCGTAAGAGAAGGGAAGCGCAGTCGAGGACGGCAGACATACATCATACATAATCTGTTGTAAACGTCATATCAGGTTATGAGTCCTGGCAGTTTTTGTGATCTCGCCTGACAAACAGGCAAAGTGGTTGTGGCCCGAAAAATGTTTGACCAATCGTGTACGACTGATTGCAGAAATGAAACATAAACCGTTTGGAATAGCTTTACGTTGTAGCGCTCTAGGTCTCGTCACTTTAGAGGCCAGACGAAAAATCTTTCGCCTCTGATTATTTCATAAGAAATTTTCGTATAAAAACAAAATGTTTAAACGCGAATTTTTAAAGAACCCCCCCCCCCCCCCCCCCCTCATATGTATCGTCCCCAGCGTCCATCACCCGCGTCCATCAGGTCCCGTTTTGCCGATCGAATGCATTGTTTGAATCTTTTTGCCCAAACTTCCCATCAGTGCGCAGTTCTCAAATATATATATATATATATATATATATATATATATATATATATATATATATATATATATATATATATATATATATTATATATATATATATATATATATATATATATATATACCGAGTGCAGCCACCTTCCCGCCTCCATTACTTGTATTGATGACACAACGGCTTTCAAAACAGCCATCAGTGACTACATAATAATGTGTACATCACGCTAGTGCTGTAACCATACCTAGATAACACCTTGATGTTCGTTCTCTTTCTGATATTCTTTGCGTGTATATTTATGCTCGCTAGTTTTGAAACATTTTGAGAAATTTTTATGCCAATGTTTGTTTTTGTTTCGTGTTTTTTTTTTTTTTTGTGTATATTACATCCACCCCAATGAGTCCCAAGTCCGTATTACAATACCCTCATGCCCGTTGGGCCCGGATAATTTTGTGATAAATAAATAAATAAATAAATAAATAAATAAATAAATAAATAAACAAATAAATAAATAAATAAATAAATAAATAAATAAATAAATAAATAAATAAATAAATAAATAAACTTCCATTCAGGGGTGTCTTATTTTCCAGAATCGCAACGAGGCATCTCGGCGATTAATAAAGAATTACTTAATAGTAATTCTTTCGTTGCGCGGCTTCTGTGTTTAGCGCTTAAGCGCTTTCCCGCTCCGTCCGTTGCCCCAAAGCAGTTTTGTGCATGTGAAATGTAGATTCCATTCACAGTAGCAGGGTTTGCCTGCTTGGTTATGGACGCACCAAGCGCCGCGCATCAATAATTATGTCTTTCTCTCCCCCCCCCCCCCCCCCTCCTCTTTGCCCCCCTCCGTGGTAAGCATTTATTCAGACGCTTAAATTTCACAACATTCTCGCACATGCACTGTTATACGTCGTCACTCTATCCCTTAGCGTTACTAGACAGTGTTTAGAAATTGAAGCGCACTCACATTCATGATGACGCAGCGTTGTACGTTGTTTTGTGCTCCACACATTCGTTGTGCAACTGGGCCCGTATTCACGAAAAAGTCTTAGGGTATAAAATTGTTCGTATAAGAGCCAGTTTAACGTAATCCTTGTGTTGGTCATATTATAAGCTAAGATGGCCAGCCAACGCGAAAGGCCTAGGCCTTTCGCGTTGGTAAGGGCTCGGTAAGTTTTTCGTTGGCAAGCTAGGGCCCGGGCCCTTACCAACAAAATGCTTTGTCAATACATGAGCCTCGATACCGTGAACGTGTGGCTCTGATGTCATACACAGACTCCGTGCTGCCATAAACGGAGCTCACACTTCGTGGAGTGCTATAACTTTGCATCTATCAACAACGAACAAGATATTGTGGCAAAGCTATTACGCAAACGTCCACGCGCCGCAGACTGTCCCCAATCGCGTGGCGTCGGCTGCCAAGCAAGACCGTCTCTCGCACGAAGCCTGGTGCGCATTGAAGGTTCAGCAAATAAACGGCGCTGCACCAACACTGCAGTCCGACTGAGCGCGGTGTCGACCCGTGCATGCTACGCAACTCGTTTCGCTTAAGGTTCTGTATGAAGTCATGTTGTCTTAGTGTAGTCCTTTTTTTTTTTTGCGTTAGTACATGTAGCAACTTTGGGCCGAATTCACAATGTTTTTAGGTCGTAAGTGCTCTTTGCCATTGGCCGGCCGTGTTCGCTATAATGGTAGGTCCACCATCAGAATTGGCTGGAATTTTCTCTTACGAACAATTTTAAGAGGTTCTTGTGAATGCGGGTTCTCACCTTATAGCTGCATTTCCTTTAACATGTTTACTTCTATAACTTTCAACAGGAGATCCCCTACAGGTCAGAGCTTTGGGACCTCCTATGTATATTTTGTGACTATGTTTATTAGATAGGAATGAATGAATGAATGCTTGTAATTTTCCGAAAAAGAATTTAAAAGCGAATACTTTCTTTTGGAAGTATTTGGAACACGCCTAAAATAAAGATCGTGCATTTTAGCCATGCATGGCACGCTCAGATATGGTGAATATAAAGAAAACATAAACGTTACCGCCAAATTCTGGACTGAATCGATACGGTTCTGTAAAGTAACGTTACTTGGATGCAATATTACTGACGCATGCTCAAACAGAGTCCTCACAAGAAGTGTGTAAACGTGAAACTCTTGGTTCACAGGATACGAGTGGCGTTTGAGTAGTCCTATGTAGCTTCTTGATATCTCAAGTTGATACCTCATTCCTTATATATTATTTGTTATATATTTTATTATATATTCTATGTGTATCGCCAAGTTAGATCCGTTAGAGTGGTGTTTATAACCAATTTTTCGCAAAGACCCTACGCAGTGGCTTAAGGTACGCTATCAAACCCTACGCACACTTCGCCAACACCGTACTTTGTACCCTAGCTACCCACTAATTTCGCGTTGAAATAGTTACATACATTATTTAAGTAAGAAGAATCTTAAAAAATAACGAAGCGCCAATATAATTGACCGAAACTCTAAAGTAAATGAAACAAGCAATGTTTATAAATAAGCTTGAATCTTTGAAGATTGAATCTTGAAAATTGAATCTTTGAAGAAATCGCTGCAATCTCGCCTAAGATAATGTTGTGAATGTAGTAATACAACAATAAAAACGAATAATTTTATATGGTAACAAAGGGCAGGGCCGAGCACAAAACAGACAACGGAAGCGAAAAAAATATGTTTAAGCTCTATTAAAACACCCACCAAGTGTCCTGTTCAGTACATTTCGTCTATATCGCTTTTGTTTTTTTAAGTCAGTCATACTAGAGAAGATTCTTTCAGTCTCTGCGTTAGGGCATGGTAAAGATAATATGAGCTGGGCCAATTTTGAGATAATCTTGAATTCTTACGTGCCATCCACCTATCTCTTCCCGCTATCGCACGAATTCTTGAGTCGATCCATGAAAAGCTTCTATTGTGATAGGTGCGTCGCATCCTTGATTTGTGCGCGTACAACTGGCAGGACGGCTAGTTTTTTTTTCTTTTTTTTTACTTTTGCCAAAGCTTACTTCCAAACACGAAAAATTATGCTGAGGCTTACGAAATTTCCCTACATTTTGTCCAAAAGTTGACGGGCGGCCCTACGCCCTAACAAACAGTCAAAATGCTGAAAATAGCTACAGCGCGTGTGGTAGTTACCCTACAGTTGGCAACAATGATCGGTTTTTAAGTAAATTAACGTCTTGGAATTAGAAATTTTGCACTCACTCTACAGCGGTATTGCTTGAATTAAGGTTTACGGGAGTATTTGGCAACACAGAAAATGTCATCACCTTCGTTTTACCTACGTTAATTTCCCTTTGCCAGACGTGACACCATCTATACTGAGTTGCATTAGGTGAGCTCGTATGTTAGTAACGTTCTCGGGATTTGATATCTTTTTGTAAATGATGCAGCCGTCACCAAAAAGTCTCAATTTAGAAGTCTGTTATTCTTAATATCATCAATATAATAAAAAGCAGGAATCCCAGAACTGGTACCTCAGGTGCTCCTGAGTTAAAGGCGTACTTGCAAGCGTGTTTTCTTAAACAACTTGTCTTATAGCTATTAAATCCAACGGGCCATGTTAGCATCTCATTCTACGTTATCAACTTTTTTGATTACGTTTCTAATTGTTTCCAACTGTGCTTATGGCTTTAACTTGGTCTTTGTTATTAAAAGAACGTTTTCTGTCGTATTATACACGTATTCTTTTACGTTTCTTTTTTTTCTGTTTTTTTCTGTTCGCACTCCACTCGCACTTCTTCGAGTCTCACCCGTTTTGACGGTATGTTCATCACATACGCATAGGACGTAAGCGTGTATGATATGCTTACGTGGTGCAAATTACATGATACGCGTATCCCATATGCGCACCGTTGGGGCCGACGCTGTAGATCTCGTTCTTCATTTGGCAGCTCAACTAGCCGACTTTTGCTCACTTTCAATCGCTCTAATCGAGTCTCGCGCTGTTCCGGCGTCATCGCTGACATTCGGCGGCATCTCGCTTTCATTCCAACTCCGTCTCCCGCAGTTCCGGGGGCACCGCCAGTACTCGCTGACTTGATGTATTCGTTCCAACTGAGTCTCGTGTTGTCCCAGCGTCATCGCCGCCACTCGCCAGCGCCCCACTTCTCTCGTTTTGCACGAGGGGGCGTTCTCACTCCCCTCCCGTTGGCGGCATAGCCAAGCAGAGCGCAAGCTTGCTTGCGCGGTGCCATTGCCTTAATCCGCTATTCTGCTCATCTACATTGGCCGAGAGCCTTATATGACCCTTTGTGATTTGTGCCGCGGCAAGTGTATGTCGTTCGCCGCGCGTGACGTCGGTTCGCGCACCTGCGTGCTGCGGGCTCCGGGCTCCCAGAACACGCTGCGCCCTCTACCCGCGCGGCGCCGCTAAACGTGCCAGATACTACAAAGTGGCTTTTTGAGGCAAATAATGCTTCGTATTGCAGAATTCTTTACTGCAAGCAGTGATTATGTGATTACACACAGTAGTTCCACCCAAGCAGTGATAGTCACTGTCACATGTAATTTAAGTTTGTAAATAAAGACATCCGCCCTGAAATCGAACCAATCCGCGTGCGTTTTCAAGCCGAGCAGGCGTGCCTACTTTGCGCAAGCAAACATACAATGCTTGCATTAGGCGCTGACAAACGCCGGGGGTTTTCCGTTTGACTTATTTAGCGGACCATGCCACAGCTCTTCGCCGTTCATCGAGACGCGGTGCCTGCAGAATTGGCTCACGTACACTGCGGCCATTGTCTTCATTTGCCGCCCTGAAAGGAATATGTATTTAAAATAACGAACAAAAGGACATCAAATAAACGCATGTAACCCTGCGTGATCCAGGTATTGCAGCAATAAGTTAGCGCATTTGTTGTTCGTTATTCAACGGGTAAATCCCTCTGGAACATTTGACTTTATAGTTAGGCCTCTAAGGTGATCTTGCGCCTGTTATCCCGAGTACCAGGGCACAGCCATAAAAGGTGTCTAATGTCCGCCGCAGACACAGGTGCCAGGAACTTAGGACACATTGTGAAACAAGAACTCGCCCATCTGTTGTTACTTCTGCACTTAGGACACGTTAGAGGGTTGTCGCTTGCAGATACCCAGGCGCAGGTGACAGCAGGAATCAGGGTCACCCCAGCCCGAAGCCTCCGAAGACAAACTTCCTCCAGCCGGGAATGATTGCGGAGAAGGAAGCAGACACACGGGGATAAAAGTGACCGTGTGTCCCATCGGAGAATGCACTTGGTTGACTTGTTTGGGGTAACAGACTACGGAAGAAGGTAATTCTGTGTCATGGTCAGAAAGGTTGCGAAGTGAAATGAAGGTTAAAGAGCAGCGGCCCGCCGCATTGCGCTGTATTATAAGGATTTTAGCCTTCTCTCGGTGAGTCACGAGCTCTGAGATAATGTTGAGCTGAGCGTGCTCTTGCAAAATTGGAATGGGAGTAATACGAGGAAGTGCGGTGATAGATCTCATGGAGTATCTGTTTATCGAGTCCAGATGGCCCACAACCGAGCAGTAAGTTGTTGGAATTGCATCTGGTAGACAATGAGTGGTTGCTGGACTGAGCGAAAGAGGCAGCGAGCCCCCTCTGTTCGTGAGCGAGCCCCCTCTGTTCGTGCCACACCACTCATTGGTGTAATCCTGCGCACTAAGTGTAGAGTTGTTGCAGATGTCCTGCGGACCTTCCGAAGCCATGAGGCACCGGATACAGACTGATGGATTTCTAGTCCAAGAACCCACACTTCTTCAGTTGACACTATAATTGTTTGGCCAATCTCCAGTTGAAAGTTCGATTTATATGTTACCATTCTGCCGGACCTATTAGCGACCTGTTTACGCGGGCTTTTCAGCCGATACTTCTATAGGCCAGCCGTCTGTACGTATTCATGGAGGGCATCTAGGGCTTCCTTTAAATATTGGCATTACGTATTCAGGTCTCTGTGAGGGGACCACAATGTGACATCGCCAATGTAGTTGAGAAAACTAACGGATATTAGGGATGTCGTGTAGTCTCGACGTCAGAGGCAGGAAAGCGATATTGAACAGCAAAGGCTCCAGGACAGATCGTTTAGTCTGAATGAAGCGACTTGTCCCTTTACACGTATCGAGAACGTTCGACATCAGATGAATAAATGTATCAATTCGGATTTGTTCACTTTAGATGGCAGGCTGAGACTCCCGATGTTACGAAGAATTGTCTTGTGCTGTACATTGTCGTATGCATGTCTTGGCTATGTGCCTAAGGACCACAATCCGCACGAGGCGACTGTAGGGCGATATATGTAGTACCTCATCTGCTAAGACTGCCAGGCCGTCCTCAGTGCCTAAGTTTTTTCTAAATACAATGTGAGTCGGTTGAAACTCTTGATAATGTTCTAGCCACAATTGAAGAAAAGTGGCAAGAATCCGCTCCAAAAAAAGGAGAAAAAATCTGGCAGGCAACCTAGCCGGTGGTTTGCCAGCTTTTGCAATTGGCACGATCACAGCCTGTTTCTATTCGAGTCAGAGAAGCGTAAAGTAAAATTACTTTTGAAGAAAGAAACAGGAACATGGATGAAAATAAATGGGCTGTTAAAGTGCACAAGTGTCTGTACCTGAAAATCGTGGACACAGAATGGAGGAAGAGGTCAAGAAAGTTGGCAACCGAGTGCAGGGTGATTGAAAGTGTAAATAGACACCCAGGTGCCACGAGAAAGAACGTGAGAGAAACAGAGATAGTGAACTGGATGCAAAGAATGGAAACAAAGAGAACGTTGTAGATTTGCAAGAATGAAAAGAAAGAAATTAAAGGGAAAATGTGTACGATACCACAAAGGGCAGTGCCTTGCTATTTGAGGCTCGAGCCGGTTCTCTAAGGACAAAAACATGCCGGAGCAAATATTCGGAACTAAATGAGGCATGTGTAAGCTGCAACAAAAATCTGGAGACCACTCAGCACATCCTAATGGAATGCGAAGGGATTCACCTTCCAGAAGCGCTTAGATTTAAAGTGGGCGGAAGCATCAACCAGTCAGCAGTCGACATAAGCGAGAGACGTTTATAGAGTATTGGTGGAAAAAAAAGCAGAGAAGAGATTGATACGACCAGATCTATTGCAGGCATAGGTACCGGTACAAGGTAGATTATGAAGGGAAAAAAGATTAAGGGTATGTATACAAAAATGCTAGATAAAGACATGTATAGCATGCCTGATTAAATCAAGCAGGCTAGGTATCTAAATCTAAAAAAATGTCACAGTTTCGCCCTAAGGGCGAAGCAATGAATGCGATAGCAACACAGCAATGTCATACGAAGTAAGGTGAGCGGCTTTGGTAGCAATATGAATTGTAGTAAACATGAGCTGATTAAGTAAGCAGGTGTGCTGCTGCGTAAGTAGACCGACATGAAGAAAGACTCGATGACCACGAGGAGGCGCGTGTGAAACGGTGGTGTTGATGAGAAGCGCTTCCCGTGGGCAGCGTGTGCGAAGGGACACACCTGTAGCGCTGCACTGCCGACCCGGGCGCGTATTTACAATTGCTAGTAGGTACAGCGTTTGACCGCTGGCGCCACGCTGCGCTGCTCGCGCGTACCATGTTTGTAGCCGCCGCCGTTGGAACGGAGGAGGCGTTGACGGAGAAAACGCTGGGCTGGTGGTGACTAGCCTGCTGTTGGGATCGGTGGTATTATAAACGCATCAATGTTTTGATAATCCAAATATAATCTCACTATCAGGGAGGGAGCAGTCTACTTGACTGGAGCAGTATTTTTTTATTTGGGGTGTTGCTACGCTGCGCTCCGCAACACCCCAACGACCGCCGCTTCGCGTCGGCGCCCGGCACCACGACTGCCGCCGTGGCGCCGGGGTTCAAGCGACCGCGCTGGCAAACAGTGAGAGAAAAAAACAGGGAAAAGCGTGATATTAAAAAAAATGTAGCCAGAGGGGGTTTCGAACCAGCGTACACAAGATCCCGAAGCGAGCGCCGTAACCACTCAGCCATACAGCGACCTTTTTTTTTTTCTTTATTAAATGGGAGCAGACTCTTCAGCAACACAAGAAACAAGGCGCTACAGGTACATATTCAAAAGTCAGGCAAGCATGTGCACGCGTCCAATAAAGGCATCCAGTTCGGCGCTGTTTCTTGAGCAACGTACACACTACGGACGTAGGCAGCAGATTCCCGAAAAAACGACCGAGTGCTTCGCGGTGGTTCAGCGTGCCTGTCACACATTCTACTGCGCCAAAGACTATGTAGACCAAGTACTATGAACATGTCATATGGTGGGTCACAGGAATCTTTGAAAGGTAAGAAACGAATTGTGTATGGTGTGATGTCTAAATCTTTTTTAAGTGTTCTTTGGAGAATGTCCCAAAAGAACACGGCATCCCTACAATCGACAAAATAGTGATCAATCGTTTCAGCATGCGGACACAAACGGCAGTTTGTAGACCACGGCACGAAACAGCCCCTTTTTTCTAACCAGGTTTTGACTGGAAGGGTTGCCGAATGTAAGCTAAAGAAAAAAGTTTTGATCCCTGGAGGAATGATCATTTGACGGACACGCTTGAGTACATCTAAGTAGCAACATTCCAAATAAGGCGCACGATAATGGGGAACAGGAAACAATGTGTCTATCAAGGCAGCAGAAATTTCTTTACGGGATGCAGGGAAAATATAATCCATAGAAGCGTGGCTGTATGGCTGAGTGCTGACTGATTGGATTACACTCAGCCATACAGCCACGCTTCCATGTGTTGCATTCGTGCAAACCATATCATTGCGTTCGAGCGCCCTCGGTGAACGGAACCACCTAGAAACGCGGTACGTGCGAGCGGCGCAGCGTGGCGCCAGCGGTCAAACGCTGTACCTACTAGCAAATGTAGTGTTGCGACCCGGGCAGCATTGCATGTGTAGCGTGCGTTGGAAAATGTGGCCCGACTATTACTGATTGAACAAGCGTGGTGTGAGCGCGCACAAACAAACATGAATAGATCACACTGAATGACTGCAGACAACGACTGTCAAAACGCTGGCAGCAAGCGCATATATACGCCGCAGCAGCGGGCGAAGGTACGTGCGGTTTATCGCTTCAACGGAAACTGAGCGGCGAATGCACGGCGCATAAAGGTCAGAGCCGTGTGGAGATAAGAGACGGTGCGGACGAGCGACGAGCGCGGTTGTTGGCAGAGTAGAAGTGCGCCCCCCCCCCCCCCCCGCGCTCCCTCCGGCGCTCCCTTCCCGCTTCCTTGCTTGCGCGTGGGTGATTGAGTGCGTTCGCTCTCCGTGATAGCGCGCGTCCCCGCACGCTTTCGCTCGGGCATAAGGCGCGCGGCGAAGATTTTATCTATAGGGAACCTCACGGCGACGGCGACGGCAGAAATCCGGTAGAAGTGTCCATATAATTGCTATCGCAATAAAAAATATTGCGCCGCACTCAATAGAAGCATGCAGCTTACACGCCGCAGCGCACACGCACTGTTTGCAGTGGGTTCCGATGACCGACGTGCTATCCGGAAGGCAGAGGGAGGTCGTCCTACCCTGCTGGAAGTATTGCGGCGGATGCTCATATCCGATCTTCAGCATGAGGAGGAATGAGCGGTACTTGTGCGAGAAGGCTCCTTTTGGGACTTGTGAAGGAAGGCTGCTGGCGATTATGGAGTCCCGAAGGCCTATCAGGAGACTTCGGCATGTGATGAGTCGTACCTCGTCGAATTGCGACGTTACCGCACTGTGATGAGCGCATTTGGCCAGTACATCAGCATCCTCGTTGCCAGGAACTCTGATGTGCGCGGAAGAGGCTCGTGAAGCAAATGAGCCAGACTTAATTATTTACGGTAGTAAGTAATAAGTAAATTCATAGATAACGAGTCATAAGAATAAACGCATATGATACGCCAGGAGTAAAGGCGAATACCTTTCGCGGATGACTCGCTAACCGAAAGTGTTGTGCATGCCCTGCTTGCATGTCCTGCGACGCGTGTATGCAGCTGCGTGGCAGCTGTGTGCTTCTTCAGATTTCGGGCGCTGTCTTAGCTTTGTCCAAGAGTCACTACTTGTGCGGTGGCACTGCTGTGTCAATGCGTTTCCTGAATACGCGTTTTTTTTAAGGTCACGTGGCATTTTCACGTCACGTCGCATCCCTGAGTCGGAGAATGATAATTGCTGTTCGAAATAATGCCGTTAATGTGAGCAAAGAGTTAATGGGATCTAGTGATATTTAAAATACAATTTTGCTGCAGCTGACACATCGACCACGGTTCAAGTATGTTGTTCGCAGTGAAGGGGTGCTTTACAATAGTCTTCTTGTCTATTGCTTTATGTTCTTTTACAGCAAAGCTGTTAAGGGGTAGGTTCCAGGAGATCGCGTCCGTGTACACTGGACGTAGGCAACAATTATGTGGGCCGATCCTGGCGATAGTGCAGAAAGAGTCCAAGTGAAATGGCACGCCGTAGTGAGGGACTCCGGATTGATTTTGACCCCCTGGATGCACCCAATGCAGGGTACAAGGGCGTTTTTGCATTTCACCCCCATCGAAATGCGGCCACCGCGCCCTCGGGCTTAGTAGCGCAACGCCATAACCACTAATACACCCTGGCCGGTGTATACATTTATGCGTTCTCCGTTCCAGTCACCGTCATCCTTCATTCCTCCTCTTTCTATTTCCTTCGCTCTTTAATAATTGTCATATGACATGATGAAGCAAACTGCTTCCAGTGCATCTTTTTGTGTTTCTCTGCGAATGTTCTTTTTTTTTTTTTTTTCTTCCCGTCTGTTTCCGCGCTGACACTTCTAGTGATCGCGCTGGCGCATCATATGCTGGACGTGGCACTCGCCACGCTCTTTTTCTTGTCGACTGGAATAAAAGATGCAGTTTTGGTAGCTCAATTAGGCTGTTAATGTAATACGCTGTTCCGTTTATTCAATTATCAGACTTTCCGAGAACCGTAAAAAAGAAAAAAGAAGTGGCTGCATTATTGTTTCTTCTTTTCTTTATTAGCGTGCCAACCTAGCTGTGACCTGGTCTTTCTTTCTTTCTTTGGACTTTTAGTCGCTGTACTATCACGCCTCTAACTTTGTCCTCCCTCTGTCTGCTTTTCTCGTTCCTTTTGTCCTCACTTGCGCACACACCTTTCTGGCGTTTACAAAGGCTGGGACAGAATAGTGCGCAGTATCAGTAAGCAGTCACCCTCTCGAAAATGCGCGCGTCAGTGGGTACTAGAACAGCTTTCTCCCACTTCGCTAGCAGTGGAGGTAGTGCGAAATCGAGTATACGCGGCAGACTTCCCAGAACATAGCAGTATAGAAAGGCGTCGCGTGGTGAGATATTAGCTTCTGCTCGGTGGGCTTGGTTCAGTTCGCTCTGCTGCGCGCTCCCGCACGCGAATATTTTTGTGGCGGCTCTCCGTTCGGGGAGTAGTGTGGAGAGGTGCGCCCACACGAGCGGCGTACCCCACCAGCCTCTCGCGGGCCGCAAGGTGGTGGCAGCGGCGATACGCAAATGTGCCCTCGCTCCCCACTACAGCTGTCGAAAAGTGTACTGCGGCGAAGCCTTCTGGCAGCGAGACAATGATGCTCTCGCCGGAATGTTGGCGTGCATACAATGAATGGAAAAACATGTCGCGCGGCAGAAAATTCTCCATGCGGAAAACTAGCTTTCGGTGCCAGTGCAAGGGCGAGGCGCGCTCGAAGACCTCTCCGCGCGAGAGCACCCGGCGCGAACATAAGTACAAAAGGAGGAGCCTCCGCTACTTTTCAATGCCTGTATCTCCCCCCTCCGCTCGAGTGTCGACAGCGGCACTCGATCTGCTGCTGCCTCCTGCGCACCCTTTTTGCGCAACCGTCGGGTGCGCTGCATGCAGGCTTTGTGCGACCGCCCCGACCGCGCTCGGATTCCGAGCGTAAAAGGATCTCGCTTTCATCAGTTCGCAATTAAACCTGCGTGCTGAGACGAGCCACGCATGCACCGTGTTTCCACGTTGCTGTTGACGGCTAATGACATGGCTGTGTAATGACCGCGCGTATATACGTTTCATGGTAGTGAAGCACAGGAACTGGGAGATGTGCGCAACGCAACGCCTGTGTGGCCCATTGCACGAGCGTGGACAAGACGCGTGTAATAGACAGCACCGCCTGTTTTCTGTCCGGTGATGCAACTTTCAAAGAGAGCATCGTAAGAGAAACAAATGACACTCGTCTTTCACTCTCTGTTGCAGACTTTATTGCCATCCTCCCCCCCACCCCCTACCCAGTTGACACGAGCGGCAGAAATGTGGAGCCAGAACCGGCTCGACCAATAAGCAATAAAGAATCACGCACGCGTCATTTCGTTTTTATTTTTCTGTGCTCTTCTCCTTGGCAATGATGTCTCCTTCGACCCATGTTTGCCCGGGAATAAGGACCGTACATTATAGCAGCAAATGAGCTGGTCATCTGCGCCAGAATAAAAACGTGCTCGAACAATGCCGCATTTTTATTCGGTAGGAGGAGAAGGGAAAAAAGGAGAAGGCAGGAATGGTAACCAGAAATGCGTCTGGTCGGCTACCCTACGCTGGGTGAAGGGAAATAGGAATAGAAAGATGAGAGAAAGAGAGGAAGGAGAGAGAGAGAATGTATAGAAAGGCAGGGAGGTTAACCAAAGGTAGTTCCCATTGGCTACCCTGCACGGGGGGATGTAGTAGTGGGGTAAAAAGGGAAATAGAGTGGAAGGGGGGATAGAGAGAAAGAGAGACGAGCACAAACAAACCACGTACACTATAGAGCGGTAGGTATTCAACGCAAACGACACACGTTGAAAACGTTCGAGTCCCACAGGGGCAAAGTGCATTCACGGGACATCAATCGCCGCCCAGCCGCAGCGTCTGTTCGCGAAAGCGGAAGAAAGACACATTGACCACTTTCATGTGCAGATCGGGCGACTTCGTCGGCGTGGTGATTCCCGCTGATGTTGCAATGTCCTGGAAGCCATTGAAATATTATGTTGTGTCCCTTGTCATGGCTGTGATGATATATCTGTCGTATTTCTGAGGTCAGTTATTCAAAGGGTCCGTGGCGCATTGGACTTTGTATGTACTGAAAGACTGCCTTGGAATCACTAAAAACTGTCCCTTATTGCGGTGGTTCCTGATTAATGAAATCAAGTGCAGCACGGAGCGCCGCAAGTTCTGCAGCCGTCGAGGTCGTAACACACGAAGCTTTTAACTAGATTTCTTCAGATTTTGCTGGGATGATGACTGCAGCAGCAGAGCTGTTGAGTTTTATCGAACCATCTGTGTAGACATGTTCCCAGAATCTGTGGACGTTGTAAATGTGTTCCAAAGTTACTTGCTTCAAAGCATGCAACGGCGCTCCAGCTTTCTTTTTGATGCCCGGAATTGTCAATTGTACTTGCGGCCGATGCAGACACCACAATGGGGCTGGTAATCGTGTAGCAGGCGTGAATTGTGATGGCAAGTAGGAGTGATGCCTTACAATACTGTCATGAGTAAGACGCCGACGGCGCCATAAAAGAAGACAAGGACGATGTGAGCGGAGCGTTCGGAACGGCGCGAGGCGCGTGAGGCGCGTGAACCGAGCCATAATCGAGGCATGTCATGAGTAAGACGCCGGAGGCGAAATAAAAGAAGACGAGGACGATGTGATCGGAGCGTTCGGAACGGCGCGAGGCGCGTGAGGCGCGTGAACCGAGCCATAATCGAGGCAGAAGCGAGGCTGAGCTGGTATTATCGACGTGGTTCCGGGCCAGGAAGGTCGCATCGCCAGCACCGCTCTGGCGACGGGAGACTTGGGGGTCTGGCCGAGTCCGTGACGTTGGCCGTCCATGGTGTGGCCGTCGACCTCGGCAAGTTCGAGTGAGGCTCCTGGACCGGCTGCAGCTTCTCACGGCAGGACCGGGCACCCCAGAAAGGACCCCTCTTCTACGGCAGACCGGCACGTGCGATGATCCCCGGAACGCCACGTCGGCTCTCGGGAAAGGAGCGAGACGGAAGCAGCGGCCAAGCACGTCGCTAGGCCTAACCCGTCACCTCTCCCGGCCACGTCAGCAACAGCGACCGGGTCAAACAGGCTCCGAAGATGAGCGGGTGAATGTACCGACTGCAAGGCAGCCACGACTATGCGACAGTCGGCGAAAAGCACGACTTCAAGAAAGGCCCAACGAGATTCTCGCCGGGAGAATACGAGCGACGAGGGCGAACTGAGTAAGGACGATACATTCTCGCAGTAGGCCAGAGTTGCCAGACGTTCGCGTGGGAAACGCCCAGAATTAGTGTAGGCGTAGTTAAGGACATGTTTAGTGTGTATTTAGTGTGTTCATTAGGTTGTACATTTGTTGGCATTTATTTATTCATTGTCTTTTAGTTCAGTGTGTAGCTTGATTTTCGGTTTGAGGCTTTTTGGTTTTGAGTTCGCGTGTAAATAAAATCTGTTTGCTGTGTTGCCATGCCTCTTCCCTATCCATCTCTCATAACACCCGCACGCCTCCGAGATCAGTGACGACAACAAAAAAAACATCACAATTGGCGAGCTTGCCAGGATCCGTCCCGGATTCTATCCAGCCCAGTCACTGATTCTCGGAAGTTGCAGAGATGGATTGGGAGGCGATATCGGCCACTATTCGCAAGCAGAAGCTCAGCAAGGAGCAGGGCCTCAAACTAATTGATGATGAAAGGAAACGCGTGGAGGCCGCTCGATTAGCAGAACTTGCTGCAGTTACTAAAGCTTACGAGGAAAGAAAACAGCTCCAGGAGAGAGAGCTTAAGATGCTGCGAGAGCAGTTACAGGCATTGAAAATGAAAGAGCGTGAGGCTGAGCTTAAGATAGACAGTAGACCCACTAGTGGAATAGAGCAGCCTGAAAGCAGAAGGACGTCAGAAGACGCAGAAAGAGTAGACAGCGCCCGTGATGGCGTAGAGGAAAGGCTCTTGACTAGAGAACCCTTGAGTAAGGACTATGACATGAGGATGGGCGACATCCCGACCGAGGTTGGTGTAACCAAGGAGCCGAGGGTTGTAGAGGAAGAAGTAGCTTCACCTCGTAACGACATGGGGTTTGTAATGAAAAATGATTCCAAGGATAGCCAAGCATCAGAATCGATAAGTCAGCCAACCCCAGAGAGAAATGAGAAAGCTGGCAGATACCCGAATCACTCGAGACGCAAGACAACGAGCAAGGGTAGGAAGAACTCGCACAGAACGCGTAAGGGCGTAGTAGAGGAAAAAGTAGATTCACCTCGGAATGACAGTGAGGTGATAATCGAAAACGATTTCAGTGATCGACAGGCATCAGAAATGAGGAATCAGCCAAACTCCGAAAGAAATGAGAGGGAGGATAGATGCGCTAGTCGCCTAAAACGCGCAAAGCATGGAGGTAGAAAGAAAACTCCCAGTAGATGGAAAAGAAAACAGCGTATTAAAATGCAGATGCATGAGAAGAGGCGGACGTCAAGGAAAAGGATTAAGAGGCCAGAGTTAAGGCAGGGACATTCCAAACCGCCCAAGAAATGTGCTAGAGGAGGAAAGAGGAAGAAGCAGGCCGTACGTAGGGAAGCGTGGGAGCTCCGGAAAAGGCGGAAAAAATGAACAGGTATAACCGGTAGGGTACTAAAGGAATATTATTTAGGAATGCCTTCGGACAGTGGAATTGTCAGCTCGTACAAATGTGTATAGATAGCAAGTTTATTCATATAGAGTGTTTGGGACAATGAACATTACAAACAATTGAGTGCAGTGTTGTGTGAACAGAAACAAATGGTGAAACGTGCGCGACAGTGCAGTGAAGTGTGATGATGAGTGGCAAGCGAAGACGACGCACAGAAGAGCACTCAAGCCACAACGAAAGTCAAGTTCGCTGCCAAAAAGAAGTTCAAGAGGAAGCAGTTTTTTGGAAAAAACTCTTGAAGAGGGGAGCCATGTCATGAGTAAGACGCCGACGGCGCCATAAAAGAAGACAAGGACGATGTGAGCGGAGCGTTCGGAACGGCGCGAGGCGCGTGAGGCGCGTGAACCGAGCCATAATCGAGGCATGTCATGAGTAAGACGCCGGAGGCGAAATAAAAGAAGACGAGGACGATGTGATCGGAGCGTTCGGAACGGCGCGAGGCGCGTGAGGCGCGTGAACCGAGCCATAATCGAGGCAGAAGCGAGGCTGAGCTGGTATTATCGACGTGGTTCCGGGCCAGGAAGGTCGCATCGCCAGCACCGCTCTGGCGACGGGAGACTTGGGGGTCTGGCCGAGTCCGTGACGTTGGCCGTCCATGGTGTGGCCGTCGACCTCGGCAAGTTCGAGTGAGGCTCCTGGACCGGCTGCAGCTTCTCACGGCAGGACCGGGCACCCCAGAAAGGACCCCTCTTCTACGGCAGACCGGCACGTGCGATGATCCCCGGAACGCCACGTCGGCTCTCGGGAAAGGAGCGAGACGGAAGCAGCGGCCAAGCACGTCGCTAGGCCTAACCCGTCACCTCTCCCGGCCACGTCAGCAACAGCGACCGGGTCAAACAGGCTCCGAAGATGAGCGGGTGAATGTACCGACTGCAAGGCAGCCACGACTATGCGACAGTCGGCGAAAAGCACGACTTCAAGAAAGGCCCAACGAGATTCTCGCCGGGAGAATACGAGCGACGAGGGCGAACTGAGTAAGGACGATACATTCTCGCAGTAGGCCAGAGTTGCCAGACGTTCGCGTGGGAAACGCCCAGAATTAGTGTAGGCGTAGTTAAGGACATGTTTAGTGTGTATTTTAGTGTGTTCATTAGGTTGTACATTTGTTGGCATTTATTTATTCATTGTCTTTTAGTTCAGTGTGTAGCTTGATTTTCGGTTTGAGGCTTTTTGGTTTTGAGTTCGCGTGTAAATAAAATCTGTTTGCTGTGTTGCCATGCCTCTTCCCTATCCATCTCTCATAACACCCGCACGCTCCCGAGATCAGTGACACACAAAACACATCACAAATACTTTTGGCAAATGTTGAATGCGGCATCTTTGCTGGCACGCAAGCAAGATGGTGTGAGGTAATCCGAGTAAGATGTTGGATGTGTGCTTTCAGGATATCTGTAGCAATGTACACTGTCAAAGGAGAGTCTCTGGCAATGGCCACTGTCTCATTCGATGACGTAGTTTTGGGGAGACAAAGGCAAGTTGTGAGTGCTTGGGCTTGCAGACTCTGAAGTCTGCGGATATTTGTAATGCAAGTATTTCCTAGTACAGGTAAGCTGTACCGCAAGAAGCCCAAAAATAGTTGTTTATATAGTTGTAACATTGATGGTACCGTTCAGCCCCAGGACTTCCCGCCGAGAAACGCGAGAAGGTCCACTTTGGCGGTCAAATACTTTGTTATGTACGAGACGTGAGGGCTCCAAGACAAGCCTCTATCAATGATGACGCCAAGAAATCGGTGCGTTTGTCTGTATGGTACATTTTGGACATTGATCCGCAAAGCATAAGGGGCCATTGCTATGCGAGTAAAAGCAACGAGTGCACATTTCTCAGGTGAAAGCTCCAGGCCTTGCCTTCTCAGATATGTTAACACAGCCATTGAATCCATCTGAAGTCGTGCGCGGACTTGTACACGTGTCACTCCAGAAGCCCATATGCAAATGTCGTCGGCATATACGGAGAGCTGTACAGTTCGCGGTAACAAATCAGCGAGACCAACGGGAACCAGGTTGAATAGGGTAGGGCTAAGTACGCCACCTTGTGGTACACCATGGTGCACGACTGGTATAGCTAGACGGCGTTGGTCCGTCTTTAGTCAAAATAAAGAAAGATATCTTCCAATCAAATAGCTGGTAGACGTGTCTACCAATCCTTACTGCTTCTAAGGCGTCCAGAAATGCATGATGATGTACATTGTCGCAGGCACCTTTAACATCGGGGAATAATTAAGGCCGCAGTGATTCGGTTCAGGTGTTTCTGGTGCTGTACATACGTTACAAGGTCCGTTACAAGGTCAATAACGCTACAAGACGCGGTAAAATTATAAACCCTTTTCGCGGAGCAGTTTTCTCTAGAGGAACGAGATGGCGCTTGCGGCGTCGCGCCGCACGTTGCCTCAGGTGAATGCGCTTTTACATTGCTACTGTGCGACCATCTGTCGGGAATACAAGAGGGTGCTCGCTAACGCACTGTACTTCATTCGTGCTGCAAAATGTGGAATGGTAGAGGAAAGACGTGTGCAGTAGTTGGCTGCAAAAATAGTGACTGACAATCTGTGTGGCCAAGTTCACGAAGGACTGCCTGTGTTACCGGCCCTTCGCGATGTACGGCTTTCCTCGAGGATAAAAAAAGTTACCCATCCATAAGCATTATATTGCTAGCCTATAAAAAAAGGACTTCAACCGCGGAACGCCGTAAATCGTGAGTACCGCTCATTACACATTGACAAAGGGAGTAGCGCCGTTTCTTGGCATAGTACGTTTCTCGCACGTTTTTTATACGCATCTACCCCAACTCACACGTATGCCCACTCTATCGCCAACGTAGCAAGAATAAGTGAATAGGCGCACACTTGAATCAATGTGCCGAAACATGGGTGACGGCGACTACACCAATACCACACGAATGCTCGAAGCTGAACGTTTTGTGACGGTTCACAGAGTAAGCGAGTGACTAGCGATACTAGCTACAAGCTTTTACAAAGTACAGAGAGAGAGAGAGAGAGAGAAACAGAATAGAGGAAAGGCAGGGAGGTCAACCAGACGCACATCCGGTTTGCTACCCTGCACTGGGGGAAGGGTATATGGGGAAAAGCGAGAGAGAGAGGAGAGAGAGCACAATTTCGCACGCAATTGAAGGTATGTACTCAGTCTACAAACGTCGCCGAGACCTGTCGACTTAAAGTACCGCAATGACGCTTCCATGGCTTTCTGTGCCATCGACGCGTACGGCCATGGTCCAGGGCCCTTTATTTACGAAAATGGTCTTGAATCCAGCCGGTTCAATGCTGGCCTGAGAGGTTCACGCTCGACGTCGTACCCCGGACAGTACAGAACATCTACGTTGCAAATCTTGTGCGCAGCAAGAACGTATCTGTCGCAACTAAGCACACACGCGAGCGATTATGGACTGAAAATAAATACTCAGATAATGACCGCATCGAGGGACCTTTTTGAGCCAGAAACATGACAAGCCACTGCTTAAAAGTTTCCGCCAAATAAATAACGAAGAGCAAAACACACTGATCCTGATTTAATTCATAAGCGGAAGGTTTGGACACCTTGGAATACATTTCTAGCACCGCTTTTAGTACAGCACCGTATACGCTGCTCGCGCCGTTTGTACAAGGAGTAATGAGTTCCGAAAACGCTTACATGTCCTCTGAAGCTGTGGCCAAATATTCGTGTCGTCCACCCAGTCACCGTCTACGATTTCCGCCGAAACAGAGCCTTGCTGAACCGCACCGGCGTCGTACAGAGCCATTGTAAACACGGACGCAACGGGGGCAGCTGAGGCAAGCAATGGACACGTCACCACGGTATCAAACATGGCGGCGCCCACGGGATCGCCGCGGAAAGGTTCTATAG